>NW_006795130.1:2242976-2274111 GCF_000442215.2 Lipotes vexillifer | reverse complement strand
CTTTCCCTACCACATTAGTGTTTGAAATCTTCTCCACTCTCTTGTGTTTTACTTTTCTTCTCAGAAACAAAACAGATATATAGATAGCTTTCATATTATTGTCAATAATTATCAATTGTTTATAAAGTATTTAATAATATGTGATATGAGAGTGGAAAGCATTACTTAGAATTTAAATTCTCCTTTATACTATCAGCACAAGTATTAAAAATTCTTTATAAGTATATGGTATATTGCTTTCTGCTTTTTCCATAAGGTTAGTCTTCCAAGAAATTCTGAACTACATTCCAGTGACATTCATTTTTATTTAAAAGTTTTCTTTAATAAAAATACTTCCATTTTAAAATGAATATAAATACACGATCAAATTGTAGAAAATATCGAAAAGGAAAAGGCTTATGTCTAAAATACTGATGGGCTGTTAATGCGGTTCTTCTGTTCATTTTTGTTAAATTCTAACAAAAGATGCTGAAGATGTTGAATACCTTTTTATATTCCGATAATCTCTTTGAACAGTAAATATAAGAACATCCCTTATTAACGTTTTGGTTTTCATAAACTACAAATGTTCATTTCTTACGTTTTGTGTTCTTTTGACTTTATCTTAATTTGCTACCTATATTTTCAATGTCGTTTTCATACATTTGTTTATTCATTCACTCTATTTTAATTGTATCATCATAAGCTGCCAGAATTCCTTCCTAGAATAGTACAGCATATAAACAATTATAATATGAACTATATTATATTCTGTCCAATGATAATCATTATAATTTAATCATTCCACTATTTTTGAATATTTTGTTTTAAACTTTATTATATCTTATGGTAATATGTTCAGCTCTTGCATATAGCATTATTTATGATTTGGATTACTTCCTTAGGGTAGAGTCCTAGAAATGGATTTTTATGATAATAGTATATAAAAATTTTTGTGATTCTTGATATGTATTGCTAAATTACCTTCCAAAAGAGTTCTGTCACTAACACTGTATGGTTATATCAGCTTTTTCACATCTCTAGTAATGCTGAGTATTAATAGTTTATACTCAACCAATTTAACGTGCAGAAATCTGTTTACATGTTTTTGATTACTAGTGAACGAAGCTGATTCTTTTTCAACATTTATCATTTTTCTTTTGTTTATTGTTCATTTTTCCATTTATATGAGCCATAATAGTTTCTTTTTCTCATATGAGAATATTAAAATAGTATTTTAAAAATATTGAATCAATAAATTCATTAAAAGTAAATGTTAAAATATATAAAATGATAACTAAAATATTAAAAAAATCTTTTGGGTAAAGATAACCATTTTTCATATTTGTTAAACAGGTTTTATCCTTTATAATTTTAGTTTTTAATTTGTTTGATTTTGCTTTTATTTAGAAATGCTTTAAATATTTTTGTTATCAAATTTGTTGTTCTTATTGTTTGTTTGCTTCTGTCAACTGCAAACTCTCATGCAGAAGTTTGATAAGCACTGAATCCAGTTTTCTCTGGCATTTTATTTAAGTAATGTTGCCTCTGGAATTTTTTAGCATCATAAAAGCTGCATACTTTATTAATTTGAGCTTCATAAATCCTACCAGATTGCTGGTAGGAAAATATATCAGCTGCTGTTCTTTCAATTGTGTTTTTGTTTGTTTGTTTGTTTTTGGCTGCATTAGGTCTTCATTTCTGTACACGGGTTTTCTCTAGTTGCGGCGAGCGGGGGCTCTTCGTTGTGGTGCGGGGGCTATTCTTCGTTGTGGTGCATGGGCTTCTCCTTGTGATGCCTTCTCTTGTTGCGGAGCACAGGCTCTAGGCACACGGGCTTAAGTAGTTGCAGCACGTGGGCTCTAGAGTGCAGGCTCATTAGTTGTGGTGCATGGCTTAGTTGCTCCACGGCATGTGGGATTTTCCTGGACCAGGGAACGAACCTGTGTCCCGTGCATTGGCAGGTGGATTCTTAACCACTGTGCCAACAAGGAAGTCCTAGTTGTGTTTTTTGTTTGTTTGTTTTTGCGGTAGGCGGGCCTCTCGCTGCTGTGGCCTCTCCCGTTGGGGAGCACAGGCTCCGGACGCGCAGGCTCGGTGGCCATGGCTCACGGGCCTAGCCGCTCCGCGGCACGTGGGATCTTCCCGGACCAGGGCACAAACCCGTGTCCCCTGCATTGGCAGGCGGACTCTCAACCACTGCGCCACCAGGGAAGCCCATGTGTTTTTTGATTGAGGTGTTTGATATGCCAACTCCATTCTGACAGAGAAGCTCAACCAAATGGAGAAAGTAAGAATGTATCTATAAAGTACTAAAATTGCCACACATCTCTCCCTATAGAAAAAATCATGTACTGGAAATATATAGAAGTTCCCTGCAAAATATAAAGATATCATAAACTCTGTCATCACTAAACAACTTAGAAAATAAGGTTTTTATATAATTGATTATATCCCTGCAAAGCTGTAATCATGGTTTTGAGGCTTATTAATGTTTTAGCCTGAACTTTTTTGTTCTTTCATTAAATATACACAGTCCTTCATCTTTTCCTAGCATTTTCCACTGTGTACACTGATAGTTTTGACACAGATAATGTGGACCATTCATACACAAACCGGAGATTTTGTATCAACTAGAAAAGTGTGTAGAGAAAATGTGCCGAATCCATGCAAGAGATTTAAAAAAATAAATTTTTCCTCAATGCAGTTAGTTCTGTGAACAGAAATTTTTCTGGGTTTGATAATCAACTACTTAGGAGTTCCCTTTTATTTTGTATGATTTTTCTTCTCTCCTGTATTTCCTAACACCATCCAACTGATCATCCGAAGTAGAAGTTTCAAAATTTTTTCCCTCTGCCACATCTTTCACCTCCAGTTATTTATCACATCTGATGTCTTAAACTTCAGAAATGATTCCTTAGCTTGATCACTTCCCTGTAGCCCCTTAATCAGCATCTGATCTTAGGTATGAACTTTTCCAAAGGTTGGCGATCTGCCTCTTTTTATTCTACCCTGTCCTCAGAAGAGTGCTATCATCATTTTAAAAAAAACAATCTGCCTTTCACCCTACTAGTAAACAGATGTTAAAAATTCCTAGTTGCCTACTGAAGAATGTCTAAATTGGTTAGCCTGGCACAGAGAGTTTTGTCAGTTTTTACTATTTTACCTACATTACCTGTAACTTATTTTCTGAATACGTTTTCGTTTTACCCCTACCGTTGAATATTTTTTCTCCCTTATTTGTCAAATTATTGTTCAAATGTTAAACTTTCCCTGCCTCTTTCTTTCAGAAACACTTCTCTGCTCTGTGTTTTGTTCTGTATATAGTTCTATTTATATACTTGTATGGAAAGTTGCTCTTTTCTTCCATTATAAGATGAAGTAGATTTTAAAATGTTTTTATTAGAAAACAATTTATATGCTTATCACACAATCAAAACAAATGTATATAAGATCCATAATTGCTTGTACTTTGGAGTGAACCACTGTTAACACCTTGGTTGTAGTCTTCCAGGTCCTTTTTAGTACACATGTATATTGGATAATTTTGTTTGCAGTATACATATACATATTGCACTTTTCTTGGATTATATTGTGCATATGTTTTGGTTACTTAATATTTCTGAATTGAAATATATGGATAATATCTATCAGTAGTATAAGTCTACAACATTTAAAAATATTTAACTCTTTAGTAGAAGCAATGCATACACACAGTAAAAATAAATCAAAGTGAAAAATTAAGCATTTCTCTCTAAGACTTCCAGTTTTCTGAAATGGACCTACCCTATCATTCATCAGAATTCATCAGGATTTATAAGGCCAAAATTTGGAATAAGACTAATTTGCCCATTGATTCTCACTGCTATTTATTCTCTGTGCATATTATGCTGGAGGTTCTAGTGTCTGCACTAAGGCAGGAAAAGAGGAGAAAACATATTTTTCCTTATCCACAAATTATGACTGTATATGTATGGCAAAAACAGAAGAATCATTGCTGTTAATTAGAGATGTTAGCAATTTGATTGGATAAAAAAATTGATGTAAAGATTATATTTCTTAATACCAGCAACAAATAAAAATTAGGTTTAAACAAATATCATTTACAGTACTGTTAAAACGTAGGAAGTATGAAGTCGTGACTGTAAGAGATGAGCAGGATTTATGGCACAAATTATGAAACTAATAGATGTTAAAGACCTAAATAACTATACTGTGGTATATACCGTAATCATGGATTGGACAGTTGTCGGTGGCTTGCTTCATGGATCTTAGTTGTGCAGCATGTCGGCTACAAGTGGACAATTTAATATTGGAAAGATATCACTTTTCCTTGTGTGTGTGTGTGTGTATGTGTGTGTATATATATATATGTATACATATATATATATATGATTGCAATCCTAGTCAAAATTCTGACAAGTTATTTTTTTTTTGGAAATTGACATCTAGTTGTGCATTTATGTGGAGTTCCAAGAGGGCCAAGAATAGTCAAAGCACTCATGAAGAACATGAAGAGAGCACTTGTCCTTCCATTAAGACTGATAAAACAATAATATCTAAACAGAAATGGAATTTTTGCGGGAGTAGGCATATAGATCAATGAGTCAGAATAAGGAGCCCCCCCCTCCTTCTCTCTCTCTCTCTCTACACACACACACACACACACACACACACACACACACACATATAGTTGTCTGTCTGTCTGTCTTTGGTAGTGGTGATGGTCATGGTAGTTACACAAGCGCTGAATTTCAAAATACTATTTTTAAATTGTATATTTATTTCAGGTACCTTTAAGAAATTTATAAAAAATAAAACTGAACTATAAACGAAGAAACAATTTTAAAAAACCTTCCCTTCTTCTCCACTCCATACAGGGGCAAACACTAACAGGTTTTGTTTTTTTTTTAATTAAAAAAAATCAATTAATTTATTTTTGGCTGCGTTTGGGTCTTCGTTGCTGCGTGTGGGCATTCTCTAGTTGCAGCGAGCAGGAGCTACTCTTCATTGGGGTGTGCAGGCTTCTCATTGAGGTGACTTCTCTTGTTGCAGAACATGGGCTCTAGGCGCGCGGGCTCAGTAGTTGTGGCTCGCGGGCTCAGTAGTTGTGGCTCGCGGGCTCAGTGGTTGTGGCTTGCGGGCTCAGTAGTTGTGGCTCGCGGGCTTAGTTGCTTCGCGGCATGTGCGATCTTCCTGGAGCAGGGCTCAAACCAGTGTCCCCTAAATTGGCAGGAGGATTCTTAACCACTGTGCCACCAGGGAAGTCCAACAGTTTGTTTTTAATAGTTTACTGTTATAAATATAAATAATGTAGTTATGCCCCATTTTTTGAATTAACAGTTACTTATCTATTGACTCATCTGAAAGCTGAAGAATATAGTGCACATATACTGTTTTTTCTCCTTTTTCCTGCCTGATTGTCTTACTTATGTTATTTTAGATATTTTAATTTTTCTACTGATTTATTTATTTATTTATTTATTTTAAAGCTTAGGGGAAGTCAAGAGACTTCTTTGCAGCAGGATGGAAATTTTATTTTATTTATTTATTTATTTTTGGTTCCGTTGGGTCTTCATTGCACACGGGCTTTCTCTAGTTGCGTCAAGTGGGGGCTACTCTTCCTTGCGGTGTGCAGGCTTCTCATTGCGATGGTTTCTCTTGTTGCAGAGCACAGGCTTTATGTGCGCAGGCTTCAGTAGTTGTGGCACACGGGCTCAGTAGTTGTGGCACATGGGCTTACTTGCTCTGCGGCATGTGGGCTCTTCCTAGACCAGGGATCATACCCGTGTCCCCTGCGTTGGCAGGCGGATTCTTAACCACTGCGCCACCAGGAGAGTCCCGTGACTTTATGACTTTAAACAATATACTTAAAGCCTGTTTTTAAAAAGTTGTTCATTAACACGAGATACTTGTGGACTCTTCAAATGAAGGAATGAGAATAAGACAACTTTTCATCTCTCCATTCTTCCATCTTCAAAATGTCAGTGTTATAGATGATGTTTTTACATTCTGTTTTATAAGTATAATTAAATATTACATATTTTATCTCTGCATAGATTCAAAAGTTGAAAACCAAACAAAACATCATTACTGAATAACTAGGTAGATATTTTTCTCTGTAGAACCAAGTAGTGTGATTGAATCAACTCTTAGAAGAGAAAATACAATCCATTGTTATTAAAATTTGGACTATGTAGGGGAGAATTTTACATGAAAAAAATATAATAGACCCTCATTTAAATTTCTTTCAAAATACTTACACTTTTCCAAAGTCATACAGTTGTCACTTTTTCTTTTTTTTTTTCGGTACACGGGCCTCTCACTGCTGTGGCCTCTCCCTCCGCGGAGCACAGGCTCCGGACGCGCAGGCTCAGCGGCTATGGCTCATGGGCACAGCCGCTCCGCGGCATGTGGGATCTTCCCGGACCGGGGCACAAACCCGTGTCCCCTGCATCAGCAGGCGGACTCTCAACCACTGCGCCACCAGGGAAGCCCACTTTTTCTTTTTTTTTTTAAACCCCATGCAATTTTTTTTCTTCCTCCCTTCCTCCTTTCCTTTCTTTCTTGGCTGTGCTGCAGGGCTTGTGGGATCTTAGTTCCCTGACCAGAGATTGACCCGGGCCCTCAGCAGTGAAAGCACCAAGTCATAACCCCTGGACCATCAGGGAATTCCCCCTTATGTTTCTTTTTGATTTATACACCAGCATAGAATATAGTAGTTCATTGTCTTTTAGCTTCCTATATCAAGTCTGGTGTTATTCTGATTCTTATTCCTTTTTATGTAGTGTGTTATTTTTCACCCCAGAAGCTTTTAAGGTTTTCGCTTAATATGAGAGTTCTAAAATTTAACAAGGTATGTCCAAGTGTGGATTCCAGTCCCTACTTCCGAGTATAATTGCTTGGTGTTTGGAGATATCTGAACATTATATATATATATTTTTTCTCTTTTGACGACTTCTTTTTTTCCTAGTGTTTCTTTCTTACCCTTTATTATCTCTGTTCTCCTTTTCTGTCATTCATGTTAAATGGATCTTGGACCATCTAATTCATTCTTTGTTCCTTTTAAGTTTTCTTTCATACTTTTCATCTCTTACATTTTTGATCCAATTTCTGGGTATTTTTCTTAATTTCAGTTTCGTTCTCTTCATCTTTTTAAAATCTCTGTCCATTTTAATTGCTTATGTCATTGATTCAACTATTAATTTAAAAAATTCAATGGTGGTAAAGTTAATTTATAGCAACTCTGTTATTCTCTAATTGTTCTTTTGTCATATAACTAGACAGGTAGGTTTCCCCGAATTGTCTCTGAGAAAAAACTAGGCAGAAAGTGAAAAACAGTGTGAGAGTTCCTCAAAAAGTTAGACTTAGGGTTACCATTTGACCCAGTAGTTCTACTCCTACATATATACCCAACAGAAATGAAAATGTTATATCTACACAAAACCTCGTACATGAATGTTCATTAGCAGCATTATTCTCAATAGCCAAAAGATGAAAGCAACCCAAGTGTCCATTGTTGGATGAAGGGATAAACAAAATATGGTATATCTATAATGGAATGTTATTCAGCAATAAAGAGGAATAAAGTACTTATATATGCTGTAGCATATATGAATCATGATAACATTATGCTAAGTGAAAGAATCCAGTCAACAATGCCATACACATATATATTATTCCATTTATGTAAAATGTCCAGAATAAGTAGAAATACAGAAGATAGAAAGTAAATTAGTGTTTGTTTAGGTCGGGGGAAGATGATGTAAGGTTGGGTTTTGATAGCTAAAGGGTATGGGATTTCTTTTTGAGTTAATGAAAATATTCTAAAATTGATAGTGATGATGGTTACAGAAGTATAAGTATATTTTAAATGATCAGATTGTAGACTTCATATGGTTGAATTGTATGATATGTGAATTATATCTCAATAAAGCTGTTATCAAAAAAAGAAAAGAAAAAGGCAGGTGAGGAATCTACACAGTTGCTAGATATAAGAGGACTTTTTCATGACAGATTAGAGCATTTAAACAGATCTGACTCTTGTGGGTAAGGTAGGAGTGGTTGGGCAGCTACCCTCGTATACCAAATACAGTATTTAAAGAAATTGCTCTTGCTGTTATGTCTCCTGTCACTGCTTTGTCAATCTGTTACATTAGCTTTCTGTTAAATTAGAATTTGTTGTTTCTCAAATTCGTTGTCTGTGCGTGGCATCTTTCCTTGATTTGTGGTGCTGTTACACTTTTGTTCATTTTCATATATAAAAAACATACTTTTTGACATTCAGTCAGATTTGGAAGAGGAAGCAAGCATATGCTTCCTCTTCCATCTTGAAATGTGAGGTTCTATAATTTTTATACCCCTTGAACTAATTTTAGAGATAATATTAATAAGCAAAATTTTGGTTTCTGTAGAAAACTCTTAGTTGACTGGAATGAGGAGAAATACACTGATTTCTTTGTGTTTGTAATTAACAAGTAATTCTGAGACTGCAGTTCTGAATTTGACTAACCAGTGCGTTGTATGTGACCTTTGTCGGACAGTCTGCTCAAATACTTTATGCCTCACTTTCCTTGTTTGTTAAATAAAGGCATTTTGTTTATCCCTTTTAGTTTTAAAATTGATCATGTTTACAGTTGACCCTTGAACAGAATAGGTTGAACTGTGTTGGATCCACTTAATAAGTGGATTTTTTTTTTCAATAAATATAGTTTACAGGTCTTTAAGTGTGGGGAAAAGTTTGCGTTTGGTTAGAGATCACAGTATGTGGAATCAAAAGAACTAGGGTTTGAGTCCTGACTTTATCCACACTGCTTTAGCATCCTGCCCTTGGGTGAGTCATTTATCATTTCCTTTACTTTTGAGGCAGAGATAACTGTCCCCGGGTTTTTCCACAGAGGGGTGGGGGATTGGTGTGTTGACACCCCTCTTCCCCTTCTGTCCTGCCTGAACAACTCGCAGTGGAAGACCTTCACATAACTTTTACAGTCTGCCTTCAGTGTCCATGGTTTTACATCCATGCATTCAACTAACTGTGGATTGTGTTGTACTGAAGTATGCAGGTATTTATTGAAAAAAAAAATTGAAAAATATAGGAGCTAATATTACCCACCTCATAAAATTGTGAGCATTTTAAAAAATGATGATTTGGATAAAATGTTTAAAACAATAATTTTTGGCACACATAATAAATACTATGTAAATGTTAGCTGTGGAACCTCACCCTAAAATGTCAGAGGGTTCTGAAATCCTGTAAGTTTTAGAAAAACTGAATAATAGTCAAACAGGTTTCTTTGTTTCAGGTATCTCAGTGCCTTTAATATGCTGATATGCACTATGAAAATTCAAGATGGAAATAGAGTACACACATTTCCTGCGCTTATTTGGTCACATAATCCTTTTTCTCTAGACCGTCTTGCAAAGCTAGTGTTCTTTTTATTTATTTTTTATTTTTTTGTGGTACGCGGGCCTCTCACTGTTGTGGCCTCTCCCGTTGCGGAGCACAGGCTCCGGATGCGCAGGCTCAGCGGCCATGGCTCACGGGCCCAGCCGCTCCGCGGCATGTGGGATCTTCCCGGACCGGGGCACGAACCCGCGTCCCTTGCATGGGCAGGTGGACTCTCAACCACTGCGCCGCCAGGGAAGCCCGCTAGTGTTCTTTTTAAACAGTAATAGTCTAGAACCATATTGGTCCAGTAAGGTAGCGGCTAGCCTTGAGGTTATAGATACTCAAATTTAAGTTAATAAAGTTCAGTAAAATTTAAAATTTTATTTAAAATAAAACTCATCAGTCACACTAGCCACCTTTCAAGCGTTCAATGGCCACATGTGGCTAGTGGCTGTCAGACTGGACGCACAGATACAGAACATTCCCACTGGAGTCAGAAAGTTCTGTTGGATGGTGCTGGTAGAATTTGATAATGAAAACAAACTAAACAATAGAGTATATAGTTGGTTTACTGTAATTTTAGTAGCTATAATAAATTTAGGCCCATCTAGTTCTTCCCGAAATATTGTAGTTGTTTGATTCTTAGTCATTGGAAGAAATTAATGATGATGGAACGCAGAAGACTGTAATTTAAGGAGAGTTCTTGAGAAAGTGAGAAAGCATGGTGTTGCTGTAGCAACAACAAACTGGGTGGCCTACATCAGAAATTTATTCTCTCAGTATTCTTGGGAGGCAGAAGTCTGAAATCAAGGTGATAGCATGGTTGCACTCCTTGTGACCAGCCTAGGGGAGAATCCTTCCTTGCCTCTTCCAGCTTTTGGTGGGTGTTGGCATTCCTTGGCTTCCTTGGCATATGGCCATATCACTCCAATCTCTTTCTCCATCTTCACCTGGTCTTCTCCTCTCTGTCTTCTCTTTTGACCGTTGTAAGAAGACCTGGCATTGGATTTAGGGCTCACCTGGGTAATTCAGGAGGGAGGATCTTACCTTAAGATCCTGAACTAATTATGTCTGCAAAGACCCTTTTTTCAAATAAGATTACATTCACAGGTTCTGGGGGGACATATCTTTTTGGAGAAATTGGCTTTTGAAAGTGGAATGGCCTCAAACGAACATGGCAGTTGATCACTGTATGTTTACTTTGTCTATTCATTCTTCCTCTCATCTCCAATCTCTAATATCACTCTTAGTTGTTACATAGTTCAGAAAGTAATTAGAAGAGAACATTTCCTCAACTACCACAACTAGCCACCTATCTGCATCTGGGACTGTGTACTTTGTTTTCTCTCCTGTTAGTATTAGGTGAATATTATCAGTGGTATACAAATACTGCTGTTAACATTTTGGCAGGTTTGCTAATTGTGTTTATTGGCATCTCAGGGTTTTATAGATGGGATCTGAAGGCAATTGAAAGTATGGAAGTGGGTATAATAACTGTATTTTTCCTACTCCTAATGTAATCATTTCTGTATTTATCTCTTTTTATATTTTGAAGTTCTGTGAAATGTTTCATTTGAGTAAAAAGATCTACTTCCATACTTAAAAATTTAAAGTTTTGAAAATACTTTCCAAGACTGGCATCTTTTTTGAATACTCTATTCACATCCCAATCTCTCTCTTCTTTGACTGATCTTCTGTAGCACTTGCTGTCTACATTGCATACATTTTGTTGGTTGATAACTTGGTATTTTAAAATTTTCTTTTTCATGTGTGTTCATCCTTTTGTCCCTCCAAGGTCGTAAATCCTTTGAAATTAAAGTGTATACGCATGCCCTTTGGTTATCTCTGACAGCATCTAACATGTTAGAGACATGTAGTAGGGAATATTGACTTATGATCTGGATTATTAAAATGCTATGTAGTTTGAGACTTATTAGAATCAGTATCCATAGCCCGTTGTCTGGGTATGTGTAATTCTAGGGGTTTATATGGATCATCTTGTACGAAAAGTTTTATGTATAGCTAGTATATGTATTTTCCTGGAGAGAAGTTCTCTAGCTTTTATCAGATCCCAAAGTAATGAAGTATCAAAGGTTTAGTTCATCTCTCTCTGTCCCTATATTTGGTAGATACAGAAATTGTGTCACTAAGCAACTTTCCTAGAATCATACAACCCAATGTAATTTCCCAATTCTTTAAGTTATAAAGTAATAGCCTTTATGATATCTAAAACTTGTAGAACTTATTAGAATATACTTTTGTAAGGATTTTAGAGTTCAGTACTTAATATAGGAAGATATGCATTGCTTATAAATAATAATTTATAAAGTTATTTTTACCTTTTGTTTAGTTTAATGGCTAATTATGGTCAGCCTATATATTTTAAATTCTTATAGTTTTACACTTGTGGAAAAAATTTCTTAAGTATGGAAATTTAGCAAAGTTGTTTTTTATACAACATTTTAATTCATTTATTCAACATAATTATGTAGTTCGAAAAGTTTCACTAAATGTGATTTAACGAACTTCTAATCAGAAAAATTTGCATTGTGACAACTGACAAATGCTAACTTACTTTTTTCTACTGTGATTTCCTTTTAGGTTTGATGAACTTGTAAAAAAATTCAAAGTTGAATATCATGCTGGTGGCTCTACCCAGAATTCAATTAAAGTGGCCCAGGTTGGTTAATTATTTTAAAGGTGATAAAGAAATGGATTCAGAATGATTCTAGACTTTTGGTCATTGTGCATAATTATTCCAATCTATATTTTGTTGCTATAGAATATTTCCGTTGGTTTTGAATGTTTATTATTCATTTATATTTCTTCTTAATTTGTTGTGGAATCCTTTGATTATTATTTTATATTTCATGTTATTGATTTGTAGAAATTCTGCATATTTTGTAGATAGTATTCTTTTTTATTCTATAAATTCGAAGTATTCCTTATTTGTCATTTGTACTTTCACTCTGCTTATCATGTCTTTTACTTTGCCACAGTTCTTAGTTTTTTTTAATATAGTTAAACTTTATGGCTTCTGCATTTCATATAATACTTAGAATGGAATTCTTACAAGATACTATAAGTTTTCTTGTTGTATATATAAATACATATATACCTATATGTCTACATAGTTGTATGTATGTATGTGTAAATTTATGTATCTGTGTCTATATCTATATACGTCTTCCAGAGGGTAATTGGATAAACTTATTTTGACATATACTCTACAAGTTACCAGCGTGACCTAATTTTAAGTGGGAGCATTAGTGTTCTATTTAAAGTTCCAATTATGAAGGACATGAAAAAGCTTTACAGACTTCTGGTTCTTACCTCTATGATTTGTAAACTAGCTCAAAATCCCACGAACTGCAGTCAGAGGTCAACTCTGATGGACTCAGGTCATTTTGATTTTTTTATTGATTAATGCTTTCCCTTTGAATTGTAATTATGGGCCAGAGAAGTGGAAAATTGACAAACAAAGGTTGAATAATTTCTGGTTTTTTAAACTAACTTTTATTAGATTTAGACATACACTGTATAATTATCCTGCATACTTCCAAAGCTCAAATTTAATCATAGTATTAAAATATTGTAGGTTGTAAAATATTGTGTGCAGTGGCCTGAGGAGATGAGGTCTTTGTATTTGTCAGCTGATTTTGTTTGTTTGTTTGTTTAACATTCCGGTTGTCACTTTGTGAGCTCAGGTTAATGGAAAAAAGGCAGTTTACTTCTGTATTAGTTTTCTCAGGCTGCCGTAACAAAATACCACTGACTGGTTAGCTTCAACAACAGAAATTTATTTTATTACAGTTTTGGAGGCTGATACCATCTAAGATGAAGGTGCTGTCAGGTTTGGTTTCTGGTGAGGCCTCCTTCCTGGCTTGTAGATGGCTGCCTTCTCACTGTGTCTTCATGTGGAGGTGGGGTAGTAGGGGGAGCATTTGGTTCTCCAGGAACCAAATCAACTGTATCTTAGTCTTGGATTTTCCAGCCTCCAAAAAATTTTTTGTTGTTGTTCAAGCCATCCAGTCTATAATATTTTGTTATGGCAGCCTGGGCAGACTAAGACAAGTTATATACCCAAAAGAATTGAAAGCAGTGTGGAAGATATACATGTAAACCCATGTTCATAGCAGCGTTATATTCACAATAGCTAAAATGTGGAAGCCACCCAAATGTCCTTCAGTGAATGAATGGATAAACAAAATGTGGTATATGCACACAATGGTATTTTCAACCTTAAAAAATAAGGAAATTCTACCACATACTACAATATGGGTGAATCTTGAGCATATATACAAAGTGAAATAACCCAGTCACAGAAGGACTAATGATGATGATTCCAGTTATATGAGGTACCTAGGTTAGTCAAATTCATAGAGATGGGAAGTAGAATGGTGGTTGCCAGGAGTTGTGGGAGGGGGAAATGAAGAGTTATTGCTTAATGGGCATAGCGTTTCAGTTTTACAAGATGAAAAGAGTTGTAGAGATAAATAGCGGTGATGGTTGTACAACAATGCAAATGTACTGTATGCTTTAAAATGATTAAAAAGGTAAATTTTGTATATGTCTGTTTTACTACATTGAAAAAATAAATCAAAAATAGATTCTAGGAATGCTTCAAAAGGGAGTGATAATCAACTTGATTCAAGTTATGGATTTCATTTGTTTATTCAATAATCAATGAGGCGACATAACAAGTCAAAAGCATGGGCTTGCTCTTGGGGGCATGGGAGTCCATTAGAACTGGGTTTGAGTTCAAGCTTTGTCACTTTATTGGCTATGAAAGCATGAGCAACTTTTATGGGCCTTTCACCTGTAAATGGAGGTTAATGCTTATTGCAGGTGGAAGTTGTAAGGATTTATGAGATAATGAATGTTTTAAAAAATTATGCTTCTTTTTGTTTTAATTAATTAATTAATTTATTAATTTTTTTGGCTGTGTTGGTCTTCGTTGCTGCGCACAGGCTTTCTCCAGTGGCAGTGCACGGGCTTTCTCTAGTTGCGGTGAGCGGGGGCTACTCTTCATTGCAGTGCGCAGGCTTCTCATTGCAGTGGCTTCTCTTGTTGCAGAACACGGGCTCTAGGCATATGGGCTTCAGTAGTTGTGGCACGTGGGCTCAGCAGTTGTGGCTTGCGGGCTCTAGAGTGCCGGCTCAGCAGTTGTGGCGCACTGGCTTAGTTGCTCCGTGGCATGTGGGATCTTCCCTGACCAGGGCTCGAACTCGTGTCCCCTGCATTGGCAGGCAAACTCTTAACCACTGCACCACCAGGGAAGTCCCTATCCTACTTTTCAAAAGACAGTTTGGAAAGTTTGGAAAGGGCTTTTTACCACCCCCCCCCCGTTTTTCTGAATTTTCTTCATCTTAACAGAATGTAAATTTACCCATTCATGGACAGAACAACCAGCTTTTTGGCTCTCATTCACTTAAAAATACTTATTTCAATCTAGTCTTCAGTTGAACATCTTGTTTGGGTTTTTAGTTCCCCTACTATTTTGAGAGGGCTTTTCTTTTACATCTGATTGATGATTCAACTACATAATTGCCCAGTTATAATTTATGACTAGGGTAACCACAGAGTTTTGAAAAACATTCCTTTAGAAGTACTTTTCTTTAGAAGGAGAATTCTTCAGATTTTCCTTGGCAGTCATTAATAGGAAGAACTGATTCCTTTGTACATAAAGCAGATATTTGTTGGGCATCTGCTATGTGCTAGTCATTGTGCTAGGTAGTAGCTGGTAACATAAGCTATGTCATCTAAATTTTAAGTAAAATGTGATAAAATATTTAGAGCCTTAGAGTGAACAATCTTGATATAATCTTGCTTGAATCTATTGTGGTGAATGAATGAGGTTGAGCTTTACGCTGTTTAAGAAGTCTAGCCAGGGACAGCCCATCCAGGAAGGTTCTGGTTTTTGTTTTCTGTTAATGCACTTGAGTGGTTGATTTTGGGGTTTTGTCTTCTTTTCTTATTCATTTGTGTTCTCCTTCACCTCTGAGAACAACTGGATTACAGTCTTCCATTTTCTCTATCACTCTAGGTTACTGAAGAAGCAAATACTGAACAACAAATACCAGTTCAGTGTAACTACACTAACTGAATGTATGCTAGGTGCTGTGAACTGTAGGTCTAAAATTAGGGCCAAGAATAAGAGTAAGAATTCAGTCATCATCAAAGTATTCATAAACCATTTTTTTTTACGATTTTTAAAATTTTTTGATGTGGACCATTTTTAAAGTTTTTACTGAATTTATTACAATATTGCTTCTGTTTTATGTTTTGGTTTATTGGCTGCAAGGCATGTGGAATCTTAGCTCCCAGAACAGGGATTGAACCTGCACCCCCTGCATTGGAAGGCAAACTCTTAACTGTTGGACCGCCAGGGAAGTCCCCATAAAACATTTAATTCTATATGTTTTTTGTTAGCATATGCCACCTGTAATGCGTGTTTTTTGTTACAGGTATTTTGAAAATAATTCAGTTCTTCTGTAAAGACAAGAAGAATAACAAGGTAGATGAAATTCATAGATAGTAACCTGGTAGGTTTTAAGATTGAGGCAAAACTCATAGGATATTTTAAGTATAGATAGTAAATAAACAAGTAGCTTGGGAAACAGACAAAGTTGATACAATTTTGTTAAATATAAATAGCAAGTAAGTTTGTAATCTGTAAGACTGCTAAAGACAGAATAAAGAAAACCTGTGTTGTAACAAACAAGAGTATTACTGATACATAGAAAGAGATGAAAAGACCGTATTATGATCATATACCACTAGGCTCACCTCTCCAAAGATCACTCATTAGTGAAACTTACTATGTTCTCATTCTAACCCCCACATGCATATAACCCAGGAAAGGCAAATAAAGCCATGGCTGTTCAGGCTCTTTTCCAAAGTGTTCCTGATTTTTATAACCTCCCAGGGACTCCTGTCTGTAGGGCCCCTTGCTCAAACTGTGGCCCTGTTCTCATAATGATACCATCATCATCAGGGAAGGCAGATGAGGTGAAAAGCAGATGATGTTTGAACATTCAGGCAGTGTGGTCCTTATACTTGTTTGCACCCTGTGTGTTAACTTACTCCAACTCTCTCCCTTGCTTTTTGTGTGTTTTAAATGGATACATCTGTGTTAAGCATCTTAATTTGGTTGGTAGGCCCTTTCCCTTCTGTGTCCTCTGGGATAGTTTGCTTATGTATGTATTGATACTTGGAGTCTACCAGGGCTTTAAGATAATTTCCCCACATCACACCAGGTTTAGATCGATTTTTCCTTGTTCGGTAGTTTAACAACAATAACTCTCATGGTAGCTATGGAAAAATATGCTGAAACATTGAAAGAGAATGTTACTTGGCAAAAATCATCACCTCTATGAAAGAAGAACTGGAAGTCATATGAAGAGTAAAGGTTAACATTGACAATGTAGAGCTCATTCTGTCAGATCTTACCAACAATCATACTTTGATATATCAAGTGATGTGACAAATCATGTCAACAAGAAAATGTTCCCATTAGCTCTTAGATAATTTAATTTGTTAAAACATGTTTTTGAAGATTTTAATGAAACCACAGGCAACATAAAACAGTATTGTTGATATCATGTCCAAATATAATTTCTAGACTTTTCTCATCTACATATTTGACAGACAGTGCAAATTCAAATTTTGACAAATTCTATTCAGTGTAAACTTATTAATGAAAATAAAGATTTTATCTTCTAAATATCCTATACACCTTGTATACAGCACTGCTTAAAAAAAAAGGGATGTGATTTGCTTACCTATGATATTGATGCTTTCATAGTGAACGTTTTTGGTCACTTTTCAGTTTTTTAAAAAGTACAGATGCACTTAATTTGATTTTTGACTTAAAAACAATGGAAGGAGATAGCCTCCTTGGACATGTGCCTAAAAGATGGCTATAATTGTTGCTGGACCTAGAAAATATGTCCTGCAGTATAATATGTTTAGAATGTGAGACAAGAAGAATGTCCTTATCTAATGTGGCAATACATTGAAGATGAGAATGCAGAGAAAGATTACAGTAAAACAAAAATTTATATGCCATTTCTCCAAAAGTGTTTGATGATATTTGAGGAGGCCATAAGGAGGCTAGGAAAAACTCATACAACAAACAAATGATTCATTTTTGTGTAATATGACTGCTTTATATCTTAAGAGGGGGAAAAGTTCACTATAGAAGGGCAGCCAACTTAAATAGGGCTTTCTCAATGTCTTTACTAAAACTGTAAGTTACTGGGAATCCAACTTTGATAACAGAAATTGCAATCACCATTGTGGTTTGGAGTGTTTTGAAATAATGTTCATTTTAGGCATGGATAGTATATGTAATGAATCTATAAATGCAAAGGACATGATTGAATAAGCAGTTGGAATACCAAAACAAGCATTTAGATAGATTCAAGGTAGATGAATATTTTGTAGAGCTAGAAACTAATTCTTGTATATCTAAATGCCTGCTATTGCTAGTAAATAAAATCCTAAGTATTCCATGCTCAAATGCTTCTGTTGAAAGAATGTTTAGCTTGATGTCATCATGTTGGACTGACACCAAGAATGTGGAGATAACAGCAGAGCCATAAGTCAAAGTGAAATTTACTTTTAACTATATTCAGTTTTACCACACATTAAAGAAGGTGTCCTATGGTTTTAATCAGTTCAAAGAAGTATTATTGGAAAGGAAACACACAGAGTTAAAATATTCTTTCATTTCATGGGACAAAAAGGAACACGTCATTGTTATTTTTTTCTAAATTTTGGTCACATCTGTTTAATCCAACTGTACTTACTCTTCTTTTTAAAAATCTTATATTTATGTACGTTAAGAACATACAATATGGCCTATAGAAATTTAAATACATAATAAAGAGTTTTTAAAAGTTAAAATAAGTTACTATATTTATTTAAACAAAAGAAATGATTGTTATGTTTTCCCATACATACACTGTTTAGTTAGTCCTTTTAATTATTACTAATTGCCTCTTGTTAATTATTCATATTGTTTCATTTAAATAATAGCACTTATGTAACAGAAAAGGAAATAATACAGAATAGTATATAATTTCAGTTAAGTACTGAAATAATAACCATGGACTGGGTGGCTTAAACAAGAGAAATTAATTTTCTCACAGATCAAGGAAGCTTAGAAGTCTAAGATCAAGGTGTTGGCTACTATGGTTTCTTCAGGGTCCTTTCTTCTCTTGCTGCTTCTTCAAATATTTGTTCTTCTGTGCATACCCTTCGTGTCTCTCTGTGTGTTCCTATTAATTCTTATAAAGACACCAGTTAGATTGGATTAGGGCCTAACATAAATGCCTCATTTTAACTTAATGACTCCTTTAAAGCCCCAATCTCTAAATATAGTTGCATTCTGAAATCTTGGAGGTTAGGGCTTCAACACATGAGTTTTGGGAGGACACAGTCCATGACAAGTACTCATTTGTTTATATTTTTTAATTTTTGGTAGTATACCATTTTGATTCCCATCTTCTTTTTTGTATGTGTTTTAGTTATTTTCTTGGTTAATTTGGGGATTACAATTAACATTCTAAACTTATAACAACCTAGTTAGAATAGTACCAACTTAGTTTCAGTGGCATAAACACTGTGCCCCTTCATATCTCCATCCTCCCCCTTTATATTGTTGTTGTTCCTGATTATATCTTTATACATTGTGTGCTCATTAACACAGATTTATAATTATTGTATAATTCATTTTACCTTTTAAGTCCTCTAGGAATAAAAGAGAAGTTGCAGACCAAAAGTGTGGTAATACTGACTTTTTTTTTGCCTTAGAATTCTTCATTTATTTTCTTCTTCAGGGACTACTTGGCCATTTTAAAGGCACATCAAGTTTTTTTTGTTTTTTTTTTTAACGTCTTTATTGGAGTATAATTGCTTTACAATGGTGTGTTAGTTTCTCCTTTATAACAAAGTGAATCAGTTATACATATACATATGTCCCCATATCTCTTCCCTTTTGTGTCTCCCTCCCTCCCACCCTCGCTATCCCACCCCTCTAGGTGGTCACAAAGCACCGAGCTGATCTCCCTGTGCTATGCAGCTGCTTCCCACTAGCTAGCTATTTTACGTTTGGTAGTGTATATATGTCCATGCCACTCTCTCACTTTGTCACAGCTTACCCTTCCCCCTCCCCATATCCTCAAGTCCATTCTCTAGTAGGTCTGTGTCTTTATTCCCGTCTTGCCCCTAAGTTCTTCATGACCTTTTTTATTTTAGATTCCATATATATGTGTTAGCATATGGTATTTGTTTTTCTCTTTCTGACTTACTTCAGTCTGTTCAACCACTATGGAGAACAGTGTGGAGGTTCCTTAAAAAACTAAAAATAGAACTACCATACGACCCAGCAATCCCACTACTGGGCATATACCCTGAGAAAACCATAATTCGAAAAGAGTCATGTACCAGAATGTTCATTGCAGCTCTGTTTACAATAGCCAGGACATGGAAGCAACCTAAGTGTCAATCAACAGATGAATGGATAAAGAAGATGTGGCATATACATACAATACTGGCTTTTATATTTTCCTATGTAGTTACCTTCATCACTGTTCTTTATTTCTTGTTATGTTTTTAGGTTACTGTCTAGTGTCCTTTCATTTCAGTCTGTAGGACTCCTTTTAGCATTTCTTGTAGGGCAGGTCTACTGTTAACAACCTCCTTAAGCTTTTGTGTTTATCTGGGAATGTCTTAATTTTTCCTTTATTCTTATTTATTTATGTATTGGCTGTGCTGTGCAGCTTGTGGGATCTCAGGTCCCAACCAGGGATTGAACCTGGGCCACAGCAGTGAAAGCCTGGAATGCTAACCACTAGGCCACCAGGGAACTCCCTATCCTTTACTCTTAAAGGATAGTTTTGCCAGATGTAGAATTCTTGATTGATGGTTCTTTTATTACTTGAAATATGTCATAGCATTGCCTTCTGGCTTCCATGGTTTCTGATGAGAAATCAGCTTGCTTGCTTATTCATTTATTTGTTTGTTTGTTTGTTTGTTTATGGCTGCATTGGGTCTTTGTTGCTGCACACGGGCTTTCTCTAGTTGCAGCAAGCGGGGGCTTCTCACTGCAGTGGCTTCTCATTGCAGAGCACGGGCTCTAGGCACATGGGCTTCAGTAATTGTGGCACGTGGGCTTCAGTAGTTGTGGCGCACAGGCTTAGTTGCTCCGTGGCACGTGGGATCTTCCCGGACCAGGGCTCGAACCCATGTCCCCTGCATTGGCAGGCGAATTCTTAACCACTATACCACCAGGGAAGCCCAAGAAATATTGTTAATATTATCGAGGACCCCTTACTCTTGACAGATTCCTTCTCTCAGCTTTTAAGATTCTTTCTCTTTCTTTTGATAATTTAGTCAAGTCTTGTTGTGAATCTCTTTGGGTTTATTCTCCTTGGAGTTCATTGAGCTTCTTGGATGTGTAGGTTCATGTATTTCATCTATTTGGGAATTTTTTGGCCATATGTCTTCAAATATTTTTTTCTGCTCCTTTCTCTCTTCTGCAATTCCTACAGTACATATGTTGGTGTACTTGATAGGGTTTTGTTTGTTTATTTTTGTTTTAATGCTTCTTTGGAAAGAGTTTGGAGCTGCATACCCCATCAAGTTGCTCCATAATTATCATTATTTATGTATTTTTTGGTCTGTTATATTTGTTCCTGTGTTGGGATTCTAAAAAGTTGGTCACTCTGTTTTAAGGCCAGTGTCCTATTGTTTTCTATTCTTATGCTGGGCTATTGGTTTTCATAAACCTTACCTCCTTAACTTGTGTTACCTCTTTGCAGTCTTTATTTTATACTATTGTATACGCTCTCAACCTTCAGAGCCTCGTAACAGCCTGTGAGATAGGAAAAAAGATGTGATCTCATTTTAATGAAAAGGATTCTGATTAAATAAGATAGATAAAAATGCCATGGTTGGTAACTAAGCAGATCAGAATTAGAACCCAGGTCTTCTAACTGGAAACTTCTGATTGCTCTCCTTACTGGAGATTTCTCTCTCTTCCTTAGTGGACTTCAGTTTTGACTTGTCCATATATGTTAGATTTGAGTAGCGTTTCACATACTCTCTCCACTTTTTACAGTCTGCTTCAATTTGGAAAGAATTGGAGGTTGTCAGAGAGAATCAAGTAGCCATCATTTTTAATACAGTTCTAATTAAACCAACTCTTTCCTTCATGCTTCTGAGGGACAGCAGTTTTTTTGGTGTTTGGATATCTTTTTGCTCCATGGCAGAATATGCTTTTTTCTGACTCATATTTTTCAGAAGCCTCATGACCAGCTACATGTGGTATTCCTATATTGTTTTAAGTTATATAAGTTCACTATTAAGTTTCCTGCAATTTGATTTACTGATCTTTCTAATGTTCTGTACCTGTTAAAAATTAGTCATTTTTGTGTATGTTCTGGGCATCTAATCAAATATTTTAAGTGCCTTCTCAGTCTTTCTTACCTGAAGTATAAGTAGATCATCGTTGGAATCAATTATTTCTTCTTCCTCTCATCCCCCAAAGTGTTGAGGCTATATGGATTTTTATGATTTGCTATTCGATAATAAAAAGTAATCATTTTCTTATTACTTTAATAACTGCCATTTTTTTCTAAATAAAGTATATTTTTCTTTCTCATTTAAAGCAAAGATCTTAGGGATAAAATAGTATTCATTCTTTGCTATAATTGAAATCATTTATTGAAAACTACTAAATGTGTATATGTTCCTTGCCAAATAGCCCTCTCTCCTCCATTTTTCTTCAGGAAGTAAAATATGTTCCTAATTACAAATTTTCTTCCTTAATCATTTATATAAATCCATCAGCAATAGATTTGATTCTTTTCTTCACATAAGTATTAAACGTTTCTCTTGGTCCCTTGAATTCTTATTTCCTTACTTCTAATTCCTCACCTGGTTCTCTCATTATTGACTTTTCAATCTTTCTTTTTCTCACCTCTCTCACAGTTAGATAAGCCTCTATGTTTAACTTCTAGTGAAATTTTAAGCAAGCTTTTGTTTTGTTTTTAATGGAATTTTGAGAAAACTGTCTTGTGCCAGTATTTTTATGTTTTATACAGGATAGCTGCTGGGGTGTGTGGAGGGGGTAGGGTGCTTTAATTGTTTTTTTCCTACGAACATCATGTAATGAACCAGTTTTCAGAATTGTGTTTTAAAGTTTTCCCAAACTCTTTGTATATTGAATACCTAAAAACATTTTTTATAAAATTTATACAATTATGTTTGAATGAATAGAAACATGTTTGACACAGAATTGTAAAGTTGGTATTTTAAGAACCATGTAGCATTTCCAATTAAGTCATAGTATTTAGAAATTAAAATTGAGAGCCTTATGTTTTCTTTTGTAGACCTTTTTTTAAAAAAAAAACAGTTAATCTATGTGGCTTTCCTGTATGAATAAATATTATTCTGATTACCTCTTTTTATGACCTATTTCACCTGAAAAAACTATATAGAGATTAAAAGGCATTCTAGTAGATATATCTCGGAATCTGCGAACAGTGCAGACTGCTTAGATCTAAAGAGAAGAAACGACATCGGAGTGATCAAAGAGAATTCTCGCTTCTAATGCCTTACACCTGGAGCAGTTGCAGAACTGTCAATAGCACAACTAGATTTATAAATATCAGAGCAGGATGTGGCAGACGGTGGGTGATACAACACAGAGTCTTGTCAAACCTTTATGTCACTAAAAAGGAGGTTCCTTTTAGTGCCAATTTTAAGATTAATGTTAAGTAACTTAGGTCTTACAAAGTAAAGTTGACTATTAAAATTGTGAATTTCTCCTTGCAATTGAAAAATTTAAGTATGAATTAATACCTCCCTTCTTTGGTAATCTTTTTCTTTGTTGAATAAGACTGTGAGAGATTTTAGTAGCTAAACTAAGGTGAAGAAAGTAGTGTTTTGTTTTCCTGAAGGATATTTTTAATGTGTTTGTGACATCCTTCTATGTTAAATCAGATTCTTTAATGTAAAGCAAAACCTATATTTTCTCTCTTCCTTCCTATCTTCCCCTCCTCTTTTCTCTTTCCGTCTTCTTTTCTTTCTGCTTTTTGTCCTTTAAGCCTTATTTTATGTCTTGTGTTAAGGGATTCTTTTGCCACTGTTAGTAAAACATGCTTTTAGCTTTGTCTCAGTAGTTAAGGTGTGCTCTGAGGTTGTTTAGTATAAATCTACACCTACACATCATAAACGATCCACTTTATGAAAGAAAGCATACCTTTTACACTTAATGTGGTACATTGTCTTGCAGTATGACATTAAACATGGGTACAGTTTGAGATTGTGTCTCTCCTGCCTAAGAGCAAAGCAACAAGTGCTTCAGTAGGGAAAACCACAAGTTGCAGGATCTTATTTCATTCGGGATAAAATTCTTGCCTTGATTCCATTCCTTTTCATTCTATTTTGTAATTAGGTTTCAGGACCTTTTAAAAATAAATGTCTTGTTAATTAATATATTTATTTGAACTGAAAAATAAAGTCAAATCTTTTCTGGGAGAGAAAAATGTCTCATTTGTTTGGTTGGTTGGGCAATGAATATGGTGTTTGCCATGTAAATTACATAGTGATACTGTCAACTGCCATGTTTTTTAAGACAAGCTTTTCTAGAGTATTTCTGTTTTCTTTGGTACTTTTGGCAACAAGATACTTGAGAGAAAGTAAAAAACAAAATAGTCTAAATTTTAGCTTAGCACAGCGTAGTGGCTTAGGGAATGTGCTGTGCAATAAGCAAAGCTGGGCAAGTACAAACTTGGGCAAGTCACCTAACCTTTTTTTTTAATATAATATGTTTTATTTATTATTTATATTTTATTTATTTTATTTATTTATTTGTTTTTTAAAATTTATTTTTGGCTGCATTGGGTCTACGTTGCTAAGCTCAGGCTTTCTCTAGTTGCGACGAGCCGGGTCTACTCTTCGTTGTGGTGTGCTTCTCATTGCAGTGGCTTCTCTTGTTGCAGAGCACAGGCTCTAGGCATGCGGGCTTCAGTAGTTGCAGCATGCGGGCTCAGTAGTTGCAGCACGTGGGCCCTAGAGCATGCGGTCTTCAGTAGTTGTGGTGCATGTGCTCAGTAGTTGTGGCACGCAGCCTCAGTAGTTGTGGCGCATGAGTTAGTTGCTCTGCGACATGTGGGATCTTCCAATACCAGGGGTCCCCTGAATTGGCAGGTGGATTCTTAACCACTGCACAACCAGGGAAGTCCCAAGTCACCTAACCTTTTCAAGTTTCAGTTTCCTCTTCTGTAAAATGGGAATAATGATAGTACTTTTATAGGCTAACATTATTAAAAGGGAAAATGGGGCTCTCAGATATGAAATGAACACATGTCAACAATTTTATTTAACTCTAATTAGTGTACAGGTAAGATGTTGCAATTTATTTAAAGGAGAATTCAAAGACTGGAGATATGTGTGGTCCATGAAATCAATCTACAAATATTACAAAACTGACTTTGGTGGGGTGGTGGATTTCATTTGTGTCTCTACAGGGCAGATTTTATTTTCTGATTTTTTTATAGGCAATAATTATTGCTATAAGTAATATACAATTTAAAAACTCATGAAATAGCTCAAAGGTATATGCTTCATGATAGGGAAGAATAATTCTAATCCTTGTATTTTCACAGATTTTATTAAGAATAGTTGTTGAGTTGGTAACATAATTGTTTTCCCTTTTTAGCCTATTGCTATAATTTATTATTTTAATATTTTTCCTTTTATTAGTTTTGTATTCATTAAAATATAAGCATCATGAGGGCAGGCACTTTGCTTTGTTCCCTGCTGTGTGTCCTCAACATCTCCAATAATCTCTGTGACTTGGAAGACTTTCAGTGAACATATTTTGAGTGATTGAAGTGATTAATAGATACAACCTTATATGAGAAAGTTGTATTTTTCTTTACTGCTCGATTATCTGGTTTGTATTAATTTTATTTAGTTTTTTGACAGGGCAAAAGCATAATTTCTGTACAAGCATAGGTATTTATTTTAATCTAATTATTGAATTTTTTCTTTTAATGTTATGCGTTGGTATATTTTGACAGCGATATAAACAAAGTTTATAATGAAGAGTATTACCTTTGGAGGCAAAGATCTGGATTCTAGACCTGGTTCTTCTCTGAGTGGCCGTCAACTCTTTAAGCAGTAGTTTCTTCACAAGTAAAATGAGATGATAAAACACTATAACCTTGTAGTTTATTAAGAGAATTAAATGTGATAATACACATAAATTACCTAGGAAGGTTCATGGCACATAGTAAATGATCAGAAAAGCTTAGCTGTGCTGTTAAACTATTATTTTAGTTGGGTTTGATTTTTGGTGTGTTATTTCATGGAGTTGTAAAAGTTTATATTTATTCTGTAAAAGCAGTCATTTCAATAGTGTCCTAAAAATCTGTGCTTACATATACAGTTAGTTATATAACTATCTCTGATTTGAAGGACTCACACGTGTAATGTAATACAATGGTGATTTGTCACATAAATAATAGATATGATAAAGTAAAATGTGGGACCCTAATGAATACCCTTTTATAAGTTGGTATTCAAGATGTTTACATTCTTTTTAATACATGCTCTCATAAGATATTCACCATACTGAATAAAATAACATTGTGATTGTTACTTGGAACAATGAACAATTTAGCTAACTTCTGAAGCTTAAATCAAAGGTTTGAATTTTGCTTAACAATACATTTTGTGCTATATAAATAAGGAATTTTAAAGCATTTGATAATCATTTAAGGTTCCCCATTAAGCCCTGAATTTAGTTGATAATATCCAAGACAAAGCGTATAGGAAAATAATGTTTTTTTTTTTTTTAATTTTAAGTTGAGTATTATTGCAAAATGTTCTTGATTCCACTGGAAGAAATTCAAATTATGTAAAAGAAAATGTTTCAGACAGTTTTTATTGTAGCAGTACTTTGTGAATAGGCTCTTGAATATAACAGCTTATTGATAAAAATTTTGAATTTGTAAATGAATCAGGCATCTGTCTTAAATCTTATGAAATTGCTCTTCATTCTTCATAGATATAGTCTGCGTATTATAGTTCACTATCAACTTTTGGAATCTATAGTAATGAATTGTCAGGTTGAGAATCTGTGATATTACTTTCCAGGTTCTACTAATTTGCCTGCTAGTCATCTTTAACTGTAAGAAAGTGAGCCAAAATGTTGGCTTCCTAGGTACTATCCTGTTACTCTATCCTGTGCATTGCTGCTTATAGGTGACCAAATACTGAGAACCCCATTCCCCACTTCTTGTCTTTTGTTTTCCCCCTCAGAGGCATTGTTGCCATCCATTAAGAGCCAGTAACTTCCTATTTTCTAAGTTTATTTCTTCTGTACCAGTCATTATTCTTACTCCATCTTTGGCATTTTCAGGAGCATGTATTCACATTGATTTATACAATTATTTAAATATGTACCTGTTTAATATTTATATTATTAGGAAATGAAAGGCCTGATCTTCTGTTAATGAAATTTGAAATAAGTGCAAGGTAAATAGGATGAGGTATATTTTCTCTTTTTGAAATTAAACTATGTGTATGTTTGGCCCTAAAGATAGATATGTATGCATGTATACACAGAGTTTGTGAGGTAAAATGAAGAATTGACCTAAGGAACCTTATCTCATGCTACTGTACTACCTGGATCCCTCCCATGTAAAGCGTTTAGAATCCAGTATGCAGTGATACAATGCTTGGCCTCATTTTCATAGACCTTACTTGGTAGTAATTGTGGCCCATCCCATCAAGACAGCTATAGTTTCCTTCTTTCACAAAGTCTCTACGTGAAAATTAACAGCTATGCAGTGGGCTTTTCAAATAAGGGAGAAGAAGATTGGATGGATGGGTGGAAGTTAGCTGACCATTGAGAAGCTCTGTTCTTGGTAGGTGTAGCAGGTTGATTGCATGTGGTATCTAGTTAAATTGAAGAACTTTGCCATTTACTGTCTGTGTATTTAGAAGTGATTTAACAACATGTAACAGAAAACTATGAAAATTTTGAGGATTTAAAAATTTGAGATCTGGCAGAATAAGAAACTTAGAGAGGTTTGATTTTTTTTCCCCCTAATAATCTGCTTATTATTTACTTATTCCTCCACAGAGCCCCCTTCCCCCACCCCCGCACACACACACGGACACTGAGGAGGTTGTTTGGAATGGGTTACAACCTGGGGCCTGGAGTCTTGAAATTTGAGGCACCCTCTTCCGTCATTTTGTGGCTTAGGTGGGGGTATTGTCCAGGCAGAACTGGTGTCTCCGTTTGGATACTGCAGAAGGAAGGGGAACCTAGGCACACCCATAAAGGTGGCCATACCCAGAGGAGTGGATTGGCAGGCTAGAAGACAAATTTTCTCGATAAAGGCACTTTTACCTCAGTTGTGGACTGGGAGGAATTATTTCGATGGTGGTGTTATTTGCAGGTTGCTGAGAGAAATGAAGGGAGTTCACCTACATTGGGCCATCTGCAGGGTCAGTAGGGGCTGCTGTATGTCTTTGCTGCCGCAAGGGGAAGGTAATGTAGGCATCATAGCCAAAGAGTAATGTAGGGATTAGGCCCAGTACCCCTGCAACGATTTTGGAGTGGATTCCTCTCTCAACAAGCACAACAATGGAGGTGATCAGGTAGAGGATGACCGCTACGAGGGTTCGGAAGAAATCACTCCAAGGCCAGTTGATGATCTGTATCTTGGTGTGCAGGTCACACATGTAGACGACAAAGAGAGCAGCAAAGATCATCTCTATCACCGACAAGGAGTATCCTGATGTCGAGGCACCGAAGCAGATCAGAATCACCAGGCACAATATAATTTCAGCAAACAGGAGAATTCCCTGTTGGGGGCGTGAGAAGTTGGAGCAGGCGGCCCAGCAGCCGGGGCCGAGAGACCCTCGGGATCCACCATGGCGTGGACCAGAGTCCTGAGAGGCACGGAGGATCTGCTCGCTTGTGGGTTCGAGGACGGTGCACACCCAGACATCTTGCCCGCTGTCTGACCAGGAAGGGGGCCCTTGGGCGAAGGGAGAGGTTTGATTTTATGAAAGCAATACCAGTTATAGTCCTTTATGAAGATAGCATATAATTTATGCAAATATAACAAATAGTATGTTTCATTAGATAGATCAGATTACTTTCAGTTATGTTCAAAATAGTAATTATTCATATTTATGGACCACTAGGGATTCGTGCTTTATGTAACAGTTTTCACCTTCTCTCTCTCTCTTTTTTAAAATAAATTTATTTATTTTTGTCTGCGTTGGGTCTTTGTTGCTTTGCACAGGCTTTCTCTAGTTGTGGCGTGCAGGTTTCTCATTGTGGTGGCTTTTCGTTGCAGAGCACGGGCTCTAGGCGCACGGGCTTCAGTAGTTGTGGCACACGGGCTGAGTACTTGTGGCTTGGGGGTTCTAGAGCGCAGGCTCTGTAGTTGTGGCGCATGGGCTTAGTTGCTCCACAGCATGTGGGATCTTCCCTGACCAGGGCTCGAACCTGTGTCCTCTGCATTAGCAGGTGGATGCTTAACCACTGCGCCACCAGGAAATTCCCGTCACCTTCTCTTGTATTAAAAATTGAATGAAATGTTCATCAGGTAGACTAATACAACTCACATAAGAAAGTAATATTTGAACCATGTGATTTATCTGGGGAACTAAAAAGTAATATCTCTGTGAAGCATTCATATAAATGTGTCATTTGTCTGAAATGGTGAAAGTCTAAGTATATAGAGCAGTACTTTAAATTATTTAGAGTAGGTCATTTTCCCTTCCCCAAACTTATAGATTTAATCCTACCCTGAGGAAAATCATACTAAATGTGAAAGATTGTAGTCAGTAATAACATAGTCAGTGTTGCATTTTTTTTAAAGCAGGAACTATCAATTCTTAACCATCTCCTTTAGGACCCTGTGGGATGAAGGTTAATTTTATAGCAGCAGTGACTACAAGTAATGTACATTGCTGGGGACATGTACAAAGCTGACTTGATAGGGCTTGTACTTCTGGAGTGACTGTGTAGTAGGTGGAAGTAGCAAGCTCGGCCTTTGGGCTCTTCTATGTGTAATCAAACCTTTCATGTAGGAAGTTGTGGCAGGTTGATACTTCACCCTCATACCCCCTTATTTGTAGGGTTTCTTAACATTTTTTAAATGGTTTTAATTATTAAACTTAGAACACATTTTAGAAAATTGAAATGTAAAGAAAGAAAAAATGACAGTAACCTCTTTTTTATTTTCCAGTTGTATGTGAGTCAGTGTGTGTTTACATAGTTCTACAATTAGAGAACTTGGGGGAGAAAACAGTTTGCTTTGTTTTTTTTAAGTAAATTCAGTTTGTGTCATGTAGTTTTACAGAGCCACCGAAACACAATCTTAGGGAAAATAATGTAAAAAGATTATTCCAAATGAAGGAAAATGGGGTAAGAACAGTATATTTCTTGAATGTGGTACTTAGTTCTGGGAACCATATATTTAGAATACATGACAAAGTTCTCGTTGTAGATGACGTTGGGCAAGTTTTCCTAGCCTTGCTGTGCCTCCGTTTGCTAATTTGTACACTGTAAAATGCACACTGTACACTTGGGGTTGTGAGGGTGAAATGTAAAATAAAAAAAGGAAGAGTATGTACTACTAGGTAAGGTGCTGGCACATGAAATCGTTATCACAGATGTTATTAAACTTCAGTATCATCATCATCATTAAAGATTATGTGATTTAATTTCTCAGTGTTTTCACAACATATTTATATGAATAGGTGGTACACATTGATATATTGCACTGTTGAGAGCCATTTTCAAAATAGTCCTTTAGTTATACATTTATTAAATTGCTGCTCTGCCTACTGTGACTTCTGAGAAGTACAGTGTTATGGGTGGGATGTTACATAGAAATGTAGGGATTGAAGTAAGTGTTGTCATTTCATAAAAGTTAAATCTCCCAGTACTCTTTGTCATCCTTTTGGTTAATGATAAAAGTTTGTTGGGAATTCCCTGGTGGTCCAGTCGTTAGGACTCGGTGCTTTCACTGCTGAGGTCCTGGGTTCAATCCCTGGTTGGGGAACTAAGATCCCACAAACCGTGTGATGCAGCCAAAAAAAAAAAGTTTGTCTTCCACAGAATTAAATGCATCTTTTAATTTAATTTTCTAATGTTACTCTATTTGTATTTACCAAAATACAATATGCATGTTTTGGTTTTTAAAGTATCTCTCTCAAGTTCTTTGACATTCTTTCATTTAAAAGGTAGAGCCTAATTTCCCTGTTGTTGAATATGCCCAGACTTAGTAACTTGCTTCTAACAAATAGAATGTGTTAGAGTTGTGTGTGGCATTGATGATGTGCATTGATGTGTGGCATTGATGATGGGCTGTTTCTGAGGCTAGGTATTGTTGCTTCCACATTGTTTTCTTTTGGATGCCCATAATAAGAAAGTCAACTGCTGTGTCATGAGGACACTCAGTCAGCCTACGGAGAGGCCCTCATGACAACGAACTAAAGTTTTTTACCACCAACGAGCACCAGCATGCTAGCCATGTGCAGGAGCCAGCCCCAATCACCATAACGTAATGAGATACCCTGAGACACAACTCCTTTGCTAAAACACTCCCAAATTCCTGACCCATAAAAAAAGCCATATAATGTTATGTTTCTTATTTTAACTCACTGTGTTTGGCAGCAACAGATAACTAAGAGGCACAAAGTCCAAAATTTTAAAAGGTC
>NW_006795130.1:2216967-2242966 GCF_000442215.2 Lipotes vexillifer | reverse complement strand
AAAAGTAGATTTTCCTCCTGTGCCCATACTCTGCTCACCCAGTTCCCATAGTTAGATGTGATTCCCATAACAAGTTTCTTGTGTTCTTCCAGAAATATTTTATTTCTTTACAGCTATGTGCATATCTATTAATATGTGTTTTCTGCATATGTTATACTGTATACACAGTTTTATATTTTCATTTTTTTTCCTTAATAGTATATCTTGGAGATTGTTCCATACCAGTATGAAATAGATATGGCTGATTCTTTTTAATGGCTATAATGGTCCATTCTATGATAGTATTATAATTTTTTTTAATAAATAAATTTATTTATTTATTTTTGGCTGCATTGGGTCTTCGTTGCTGCACGTGGGTTTTCTCTAGTTGTGGTGAGCAAGGGCTACCCTTTGTTGTGGTGCGCAGGCTTCACATTGTGGTGGCTTCTTTTTTTTGGGAGCAATGGGGCTAGGTGTGTGGGCTTCAGTAGTTGTGGCATGCAGGCTCAGTAGTTGTGGCATGCGGGCTCAGTAGTTGTGGCTCACAGGCTCTAGAGCGCAGGCTCAGTAGTTGTAGCACACGGGCTTAGTTGCTCCGCGGCATGTGGGATTTTCCCGAACCAGGGCTTGAATCCGTGCCGCCTGCATTGGCAGGCAGATTCTTAACCACTGCACCACCAGGGAAGTCCCAGTATTATAATTCGTTTAATGAATCTCTTACTGTTTAACATTTAGATGGTTTACAAAAATACTTTAGGAGTACCTTAATATGCATGTTATTTTCCATCTGTATATCTTTTTTTTTTCCTATGTGGGAGTCACATAGAAGATTACATATGAATAGGTTTTTTTGTTTTTGTTTTTTAATATTTATTTATTTGGCTGCGCCAGGTCTTAGTTGTGGCATGCAGGATCTTTAGTTGCAGCATGCAGACTCTTAGTTGCAGTATGTGGGATCTAGTTCCCTGACCAGGGATCGAACCTGGGCCCCCTGCGTTAGGAGCACGGAGTCTTAGCCACTGGACCACCAGGGAAGTCCCTTCCATCTGTGTATGTTTATAATTTAGTCCTAGAAATAAGAATTGCTGGCTGAAAAGAGCATAAGCATGGTAAATTTTTATACAAATTGTCAAATTTGTCCACATAAACATTTAACCAATGTTTATTTCTATCAGAACTGAATGCATATATTTGTTTTAATACATCCTTACCAATTCAGAATATAATCAGGGTCTTCTTTATCAATATGATGTGTAAAAAGTAAGATCTCATTGAAAGTTTACATTTACATTTCTCTGGATGACATGAATTACTTGGATGGAGTGAACTATTTTCTGAGAGAAATAAATTACCAAAATTCATTCTAAAAAGAGAAAAATCTGTGTGGTGTAATGCTCATATAAGAAATAGAGCAGATTATCAAAGAGCCTCCTCTCCACAAGAGTAAAAATCCTAGGTGACTTCACTTGGCAAATACACCAGACTTGTGAACATCAGATTATTCTAAGATAATTAAACCATTGAGCAGCATAGGAGGAAAAAAACCCTTCTAGATTGTTTTCTTTCAAGCTGGTCTCCCATTGATACCATAACCCAACAAGGATAGCAGAAAGAAAAATAAGCAAGCATGAAACTAAAAGTATAGATTAATACTATTTTTGACTGTTGTGAAAAAAAGCCCAAATACAATATTTGGAAATAAATTTAGTACCACATTAATAATTGTCAGTGACCAAATTGAGAAGTTAATTCTGGGAATGCAAGGATGGTTCACTGTTAACAAAATCTGTAATTTGTTCTCATAGGAATGAAACAAAAGAGAAATAGGATCTTCTATGGAGACGGTAAAACAACTTCCATTAAAGAAAATAAATATATGTTTTCTTAGTAGAATCTGTCTCTCTCAACTCCAATGCCAGTATCATATTTTATAGATAAAATAGGGAAATAAAATTAACACTACCTTTGTTGAGTCTGTTGTGGAAAACCCCAATAGAATGAAGTGAATACTGTTGTAAACAAAGAATTAATAAATTAGGTGGATTTAAAATTTAGGTGCTTAAGTTAATAGATGGGATAAACAAACTATAAACCTCGTTTACAGTAGCAAACAAAAAGATAAATACCTTTTGGACAGACATTGTTTTTATTCTGGTTTTCTGCAATCTCTCCCCCCCCACCCCCCTTTCATATTTCCTGTTTTTATTTAAGCGTACTTTTTCTTTCCTCTTATTTCTATTTGTTTTCTGTCTCTATCCTTCCATTGCCATGTGACTTTATATATTCATTGCTTTGAGCTGTAAGAATAATTTAATACCAGAAACATTACAGATAGCTATATTACAATGCATACAGAAAATATAGTTAATATAATTTACTATTGTAGCTTACATCAAAAAGTACAAAAATAAGCTAATTCTTGGGCTAATTTTTGTTTTTTACAGATGCAGGGAAATGCCTGAATTTCAATCTTATACACCACAATGTGTTTTGAAAGTTTCGTATCATGCTTCTAGTTTTGAAAACCATTCTTTATTTTTATTTCTCAGAAATATGATACTCTAAAATAAATATATTGATAAATGATTGTTTAAGTCATTCTACTTCAGTTGAAGTAGGAAAGCCAGAATAATTTAATATCCCAGAACAATAAAAAAATAAAAATCAGTGGTAATTCTATGTAACATTAGCCTATATTTCTATTTCTTTAGCTTTGAAATCATTTGTTGCCTTTAGCTGGATCATATTTCTTGTGTTTTACTTTAATAGTAATTTTGCTAATGTAAAAATTTACTATATAATGTCATTAGTAATGTCATGCTCTATCAAGCTGATGCTCTCTTAAAAATTGTTGATGATAACAATATGAAATGAGGGAGGTATATGTAGTTATGAAAGACCTTAACATTACTGTGTATCTTTTTATTTAAGTGCAAAGTATACTCATATTGTTTCTATCACCAGTAAGCACAAAGAGCTATATTATGATGGTAAGACTATGAAAAGGTAAATTTATGGTTAGCTTCCAAATCTGCTCTAGTGTTTATTACCATCTGGTCTCTTTGGAGACTATTGTAACTATTCATGGGAATGTTTTCAACACAAAAAAAGGATGGTTTGTATATTGGCAGAAAGCAAAAAATACCAGTGGTTTAAACCATATGTAGTTTTCTTAGAATTAGGCAAGGGAAATGGACTGAAGAACTAATTGAGAATCATTAGTAGTTATGTGGTTTATCTCAATTTTGTCAGAATTCATTCATAAAAGACAAAATATTGTACAAGAAAACCTGAAGGTAGTAGAAATACAACAATAGCTCCATTTGGCATATTATTTTATTTTCGTTTTAATCAGTGAAATGTTAAGATGGTCTCAAATCTTGATGTAAACCTCAGAAATAAAATGAGGAATATATGTCAAATTTGAGGACTTTTTAAAAATAAAAGCAGAAAGATATTCATGTTAAAATAATTATAGAGATGAACACTTGAAGAATGCCTTTATTAAAGGTATTTGTCTTGAATTTAATGCAAACATATTATTTTAAATAATTTTATGTGTGTCCTGGACTTACATCACTCTTAAGGAGTAGAAGTAGTTTGCAGTGTTTTAAGCTTAAGTAGATTTAATAGTAAAAGAATAAAAAGAAATGTCTTTTCACTTTTCCATTCTAAGAGTTGGAGAGAGGTCTATAAAAAAAATGAGATGACAAGTCAAAAAGTTGAATTCATCTATTTTTATTCAGCAGTTTTAAACAAAAAATGCCTGGTGGGCTGGGAGTATACAGGAAATTTAAATTTGTGATCAAGAATAAGAAATGCATTTGTGGTTTAAAAAAGAAATACCAGCATGTCATATTAAAGTTATGGTGTCTACAATATTGTACAGTTAGCAGGAAAATGTATTACATCAGGGGCTATGTTGCACTTTAGAGAGCTAGTATGGGGATGCGGATGAAGAGAATAACTCCGTAGAAGGCACGACCATTAATAATCCAGTCAGAGAGGAAGAATTTTGCTGTCTCCCATGTAACATAAAACAGATGTTACATTCTATTAAAAACCTTCTTAACTAGAATGAATGTTTAGATCACTGGTCAATAGGAGAAACATGAACAATGGCAATTTAATGATTTTGAAAATTTATTGTTTGTCAGTTAATATTGGTGGTAGGGAGGGTGAAGGGAAGCTTGCTAAATGTTATTGTATTTTGGATATCTTAATTTAGAAAGCTGAAAGGCAACAGTGAACTATATTTTTAATTTATTTTACAAAGTTAAGCTATTTTCTTTCTCAGAAATTGTAAAAACCAAGAAATTTAGAAACTGTGAGTTCTGATTTAATAAATCTGAATAGGTGATTTAAATATATCTAAAAGTGTTTAATTTATTAACTTTAAATGAAAGCTGGAAACATTGTTAAGTAGTTGGCAGTCGAAAGAAGACATATGGAGAAAAGGCCACTGGGGATGTTTCCACAAAGTCCTAGGTATCGTTTCCTTTTCTTTTTTAAAAGATTTATGTTTTTTCCCCCAGTATTGTTTTGCATAAAAAAATTTTTAGGTGTAACGTACATAAAATAAAATTGACCTTTTTAATGTACAGTTGTATAAGTTCTGACGTAAGCACACAGTCATGTAGCCACTACCAGGAGCAAGATATGTTTTAGTTCCAGTACCCTAAAACTTCCCCTGTGCTCTTTTGTAGTCAGCCTTTCCCCCACTGCAGCTCCTAGCGATCACTGCTCTGTTTTTGTTGGCAGAGACAGACCTCCTTGCTTGGTGTGCCAAGACTGTAAGGCTCTGACTGCTCTCTTTCCTAGGACATTTCTCAGTATTATTTATATAGCTGGTGGACTTAAAACATGAGGTAACTGTCTCTCCCCAGACAAAGAGCAGACTTAGTTACTGTTTGCTATAAAATTGGTAGATTCCCCAAGCTTTATGTTCCTCACCTGCCAGTGCAAACCCAGTGAGTGCATGCATAGCATCTATCTGAACCATCCTGTTAACTGCATAGGACTTGGGGCAAGGGGAACTGGTACAAATATGCCCATGTTCATGTGCCTTGACTTGAGTAAAATATAATCTTTTGCCTTTCATCTAGGGGTCTCGTGTCTTCTGCCCTTGTCTGTGAATCAGCGTCAGACCTTTTTTTGTTGTTGTTAGCTTTTAAAACAAGGTAGAATCAAATTCCATATCATAGTTTTCTGTTTCTACAGTTTTGCCTTTTCCAGTGTTTCATGTTGATGAATCTAGCTCCTGGCCAAAAACCTGTGTGTGATTTTTCAGGCCAGTCATAGGGATCTACAAAGGTTTTACTTGGGGTTTATGTGGGAAAGCTGCCTTCCCCACACCAGACTTGGTGTAAAGCCAATGAATTGCTGTCTCTGAAGGGAGTTGCAGTCAAGGACTCATCCCACCTGGCCAGCTATGCTCTTACACATGTCAGTATTCCTAGCCCAAGCACCTTAATTTGGAGGCCCCTTTATCTGGAGCTTTTGTTGAGGCCTGGCTTAGATGCTTCTGTCAAGACTTTTTTATTAGGGAAGTGACAAAGAACTTTGGAGACACCTTTCTGTACTGTGACTTAGAACTTAATACTGTTCTACACCTAGCTCTCCCCCTTCCATCTTACCCCATACCCAGGTTCTTAAAACTTCAGAACCCTTTTTTGGGGGCTCCTTTGGCAGTGAAACAACTCCCACATCTGTTCAGATTCACCTGATCCTTGACCAGTGTACTGGTCCTTGGGAGAAAGTGGAGCAGTGGGGAGCTGACACTTTCTCCGATTTACCGTCTTTCTTATAGTATCACAGTAAGTGATGAAAGACTTAATTATTACTGTCACTTTGGCTTGTCTTTTTTGTTTGTTTGTTTTGTCATGAGGCTTGTGGGATCTTAGTTCCCCAACCAGGGATTGAACCTCACCCTGAGCAGTGAAAGCACAGTGAAAGCACAACGGGACCACCGGGGAATTCCCTGGCTTATTGTCTTAATCGACTACTCTGAAACCTGGCAGCTCGCCTCTCTCCAACTCACTTGAGTTCCTGACACACGTAAATAGAATCATATAGTGCATAGCTTTTGAATCTTGTTTCGTTTAGTTGGCATAAGTGCATCAGAGATTGTCATCCCTTTTGTTGAGTATCCGTAATTTGTTTCTTTTATGGCTGAGTAGTGTTCCGTCATGTTGATGTACTGCAACTTGTATATCCATCCCCAATGGAGGAATATTTAGATAGTTTCCAGTTTTGGTGCTTACTAATAAATCTGCTATAAACATTTCTGTATAAGTTTCTTTATACAGACATACAATTTCATTCCACTAGAAGTAAGATTGCTGGATCACATGCTTCATAAGGAACCGCCTAAGTGGCTGTATCATTTTACATTCCCACCAGCAGTGTATGAACAGTTTTATTGGCTTCACATTCTTGCCAGCACTTGGTATTGTTAGCTTTTGTTATTTATTCGCTGTAACAGGGGTAAAGTAGTATCTCATTGTTTTAATTTACACTTCCTAATGATGTTGAATATATTTTTATGTTTTTTTTACTATCTGTGTATCTTCTTCAGAGCAGCGTTTAGATCTTTTGAAAAAATCGTGTTGTTCATTTTGTTATTGAGTTTTGAGATTTGTTTATATTTTCTGAATATGTCTTTTGTCAGATATATGATTTGCAAGTATTTTCTCCCATTGTATTCTTGTCTGTTAATTTTCTTAACAGTATCTTTCAATGAGCAGAAGTTTTTACGAATTTATCAGTCTGTTTTTTACAGATAATGCTTTTATGTGATATTCTTTGCCTAATTGAGGGTCAGAAAGATATTCTTCTATATTTTCTTCTAGAAAGTTTATAGTTTTAGTTTTTACATTTAGGTCTGTGTTCCATTTTGAGTTAATTTTTGTGTTTGTAGGATGAGATATGGAAGTGTTCTTTTTTTAATCCCCAATTTAGCATATGGGTATCCACTTGTTCCAGCCAGTACCCTTTCCTGAAGTCTTTTTAAATCACTTTAATTGCCTTTGTACCTTTTTCAAAAGTCAATTTTATGGTGGTTTTTCTGTACTGTGTTCTGTTCCATTGATCTATATGTCTATCCTATCTCCAATATGCCGCCCTGATTACTGCAGCTTTCTAATAACCCTTGATATGTTTGTTTTCTGTGGTCTCTATAATCATGTTACATTGAATCTAGAAGTTGAAATTATTACGTTTCACAGGTTGAAAATTTCTTAAATTTTTAGTCATAAGCATCTATAAATTTTCACTATTGAATTTTGATTTAATGTACATATTAGAAATTGTTTCAATATGCAAAGTGCTGTTAACTTACAGTTGAAGAGTTTTGTAATAGTGACTTTATTTAATAGTAATAAGTAGAAAAATTAAATAGATAAAGGAAAATTTATACATCTTATTGTCACTGCTTTTTTGTCACTACTTTTTAAAAATGTTTTTATTTTTAATGAGACTTATTTTGTTTTTGTGGGTGGTTTAATTTTTTTACGTTTTCCCAGCAGGAGAACCTAGAACAAGGATTTTAAAACAAATAGCCAATTTGGAAGATGTAGGTAACTTTGGCAAGGGTGGCAGGAGGTGATTCAGGGAACACAAAGCAGCTAATAAAAAGTCATTAATTGAACTACCACGATAAGTTGCTGGGGCTTTATCCTGTGGGGAAATTTTGAGACAAATCAGTGTTGAAATCGATTTCAGAATTAACTCACTGGAAATGCAAGTATATTTCCTGTTATTGGCTGTGGACTGCAATTTGGAAGGCTGTACACCTGCCTAGTGCCCAGGTGGGCATAGCAGCTTTCATCAGTTCAGGAGAAAATCCCTCTGGCACAGAGAGGAAGCTTCTAGCTTTTGGAGGCCTGAAGCCAGGGAAATTGTTAGGTCCAAAGGATATGGGAGGGGTACTGACAGCATCTGATGCGTGCCCTATGACTTTTAAGTCCCTTTTCTGGGTTATCACAAAAAATAGCTTTAATCAAATGATCCCTATAATGATATTTTCTAAATAAATTAGATTATATTTTCTGTACTTATGTGTCTGTCTCCACTTTTTATTCATAAAGCTTCATTAACTTTTTGTATATTTATCCTTGTCATACTATGTAAAAGAGCTAATTAACTACATACTTCGAAATATTGTATATTCCCTTTTCAGGTAATGTTAAAATGTTAAATGATAAAAGAGGATACATAAGATGGCAAATAAGCATATAAAACATTTTCAATATCTTTAGCCATCAGAAGAGTGCAAATTTAGAAAATGTGATAATTAGCTAAAATTTTTAAATGATAACAGTAACAAGTGCTGATGAGAATGCAGAATGACTGGATCTCTCATACATTGCTGGTGGGAATGTAAAATGACACAGCCACTCTGGAAACAGCTTGGCATTTCTTATAAAATTGAACATACATTTTCATGACTCATCAGTCAGATTCCTGACCATTTGTCATAGAGAAATGAAAACTTATGTTCACGCAAAAACTTGCTACACATAAAGTCATAGCACATTATTTGCTATTGCCCCAAACTGGAAACAATACGAATAACCTTCAACAAGTGAATGGATAAACAAACTGTGATACATCTGTACAATGGAATACTACTCAGCTTTAAAAAGGAATGACATATTGCTACAGACAACTTGCATGGATTTCAAGAGGGTTACACTGAGTGAAAAAAGCCAATCGCATATATTTACATTCTGTATGATTCCAATTGTATAATGTTCTTGAAATGAAAAAAAATTACAGTCTTAGAAAACATTACAGTGGTTGTCAGAGGTTAAGGATGAAGGTGAAAGGTAGATAGTGTGAATGTAAAGGAGTTGCACAAGGGACTTTCTTGGTGGTGATGGAAGAGTTCTATATCTTAATTGTGGTAGTGGTTGCATAAACCCATACAGTGTGTAAGATCTTGTAAACTGTACACATACAGAAATGAGAGAGTGTGTAAAAACTAGTGAAATCTGAATGGGGTCTTCAGTTTAGTATTGTACCAATGTCAAGTTCTTGAATTTGAAAATGGACTATGGTTATGTAATACGTTATCTTTAGGGGAAGCTGGGAGAAGGTAATGTGGGAGCCTTCTATATTATTTTTGCAACTTCTTGTGAATCTAAAATTAGTATTTGGTCATTCAGTATGTTCTATTTATTGACATTCTTTTCATCTTATATTTAAGCTGATTATTTCTTCATGACAGAATAATCTCATGATATGTACTTAAAATTTTTTTAAAGTTAGGGCTTAAAAGACTATGAAACTAATTATATGAAAATTAATTTTGTAAACTATTTTTCCCTCGGGTGTTACTTTTTTAACCTTTTCACAGAATTTCAAGATTGCAAATATAATTAGAATAGTTTTATTTTTTAAATGAACTCCTTTGTAGACTATATTAGACGACACTTATGATGTATGTCTTCAGAATTCTAGGCTATAAAATCGAAACTTTTGGTGGTGACCCATCTCATTGATATAAACATGTAATTTTCTCTTCCTGTAACATTCTTTTCCTTCATTTGACCAGTTTGTGCCCATTTCACATGTCTCAGCTTAAATGTGACTTTCTTGTGGAGGTCTTACTTCTGACACTCCTCTTTCCCCCAAAATCTGTCTTTGGTGCTACTCAGGTATGCTCCTATACCAAGTAGGATTCATTTTACAGATGTACAAAGTGACCAGATAATGGGCAAGTTAAACAGCCAACTGAGATGGTGGCATTTGGCATAAAATTTCAGAATACATCCTAAATCTCAAATGTGTGAATCAATTATTTAAAACAGGAGACCAGCCCAACCCATTCTAGTGATGCTTAACAGAGATGTTTTTGTAACTGGTAGAAGAAGAATCACTCCCTGGGTACAAGATCAATTGCTGTTTGTCTTATTCACCTGAAGATAAATTGCTTTCTCAGATTTTGCAGACTTCCTTTTCCTAAAAAAATGATTTATTAAAGTGGAGGTTCCTTTATTATATCACTTACTCTTTGCTTTATAATACTTTTATATTGAAGGAAGCCCAGAGGTCAACAGTAAGTAGTCTTTGTCTCTTCTGCTCTTTATTTCACTGTTATTGTGAAACCAGTTGGTGAAATTCCCTTCCATTTTGAAGAGCCGTTTTTCACCTACATATGAGGGAATTTAAACTATTAGAGCTGATATTAACATTCTATTACTATAAATTGTCTTTGGTTTGTTAAAAAAATATATATATATAAATTTATATTTATTAAGTGTAATTTTAGGATTCAGATCTATTGACCAGAAAAAGTAGTTTTTTTTGGTATGAGGGAAAGAAACGGTATAAAATACTGGTTAATAATCTAAGGAAATGTTTTCAGTGTTTCATTATGTATCTGAATTTTGCATTGTTTATATTATATGAGAAAAACTTGGTTGTTTCCCTATATTCCCATATATTTTTTTGACAGTTTGAGAGGTATGACAGTTTTCATTTCTGCACCTAGTAACTTTTCATTCTTAAAATATATTTTTTAAAATATTTATTCATTTAAATATTTGTTTATTTAAATATTTAAACAAATGTTTTATATATTATACACACACACACACACACACACACACACACATATGTATATATACACATATATATAGCTAGCTGCACCAGGTCTTAGTTGTGGGACATGGAATCTTCGTTGCGGTATGCGGAATCTTTAGTTGAGGCATGTGGAATATAGTTCCCTGATCAGGGATCTAACCCAGGCCCCCTGCATTGGGAGCACGGAGTCTTAGCCACTGGACCACCAGGGAAGTCCCTTAAAATATTTTTTAAACCAGGTTTCAGAAGATGTATTCTGGTTCCTAGTTTGGGAACTCTGAAAGTTACTATTCAAAACTGTAAGCAAGTAGATCTTTTATGAAAATGAGGGCATATGTCCCATTTGCTTTGATAAAGTGAATAGAAATATGGACTGTTCTGGAAAATCTAAGATATATAGTTTCAATGTATATATATAATCTAGGTACATAGATTAACATCGGGGAATCAAAATAGAGTCAAGAAATAAACTCAAACAGAAATGGAAATTCAGGAAGAATATATATAAAACTGGCAACCAGTGGAGGAAAACTAAGGAATTGCTATTTGTGGGAGAATTTTTTTCCACTCAATGTGCTTTCTTACTGTTTTAATCATTTTTATAACATGCTGTGTATTACCAATTTTAAATAAGTACATAATTTTGAAAAATTAAAATGAGTGGCAAATTTTTATAGGAGCAATTTATTTAATCAATATTTAATTGTACATTTGCAAAATATACCAGGATTAGTATGATCTGTAGAATATTGGACACTGTCTTTCAAATACTTTTTAAGAAAATTGTCAACCTTCTTCCATAAAAAATATTTCTTAGTAATTAACTCTATTCATTAGACATTTACCATTATCCTTTATGTCAGAAATTTAGAATGAGAGAAATTTTATGACGGCCTGATTGATGAACATTTGTCCTCATTTTCTTGTGCTATAGCCTTTGTGACATCCAAAGTTACAGTTTTCTACTTAAAGTTTTTTCCCTTCTCTTTGGTAGTACACTAACACAAGTATATTCAAAGTAATAATGTCTGTCTTACTTTCTTTTCAAAGTAATGTCAACAATCATTTAAATTTTAATTTTTACTATGTTTTTGCCAGAATTTCTTATACTTGCCATAGTGTATTTTACACATTGAAATAATTTTTGAAATTATTACTTTGCTTCTTGCTGTCTCTGGTTTTGTTTGTTCATTTGTTTTGCTGTCTATTTATGCCCTTTTCAGAGTTTTATATGTGTTTGGACTTACTTATTGCAAAATCCACCATGTGTTAGCTCTCCTAATAGTTCCCTGTGTCATGCAGTTGCTTACATAATACAAGTAACTATTCTTGGAGTTTTGTATATTTATTTATTTGGCTGTCATTTTATTGAAAATTGTTTGACAGTTTATTTATGAATGTCCTTAGTACAGAAATATGCAGTGCAAGACCAGTGTGCTCAGGTTTGTGCTGTTGTGGTTAATTGTTGCTATATGTGTATTTTCAAATTTTTGAAGACTTAAAGAACAGTAAAACATATACTTAGCATAAATGTTACTGCTCCTTGGTACCTTTAAACTGTCCTTTAACTTTTTAAACCTTTGTTCTCATTCTACTTTAAAAAATAGTTTTGTTGCAATATAATCCACATACCATACATTTCATCATTTAAAGGGTACAATTCCATTGTTTTTAGTATATTCATAGGTATGTGTAGCTACCACCAGTGTCAATTTTAGTACATTTTCATCACCTCAGAAAGAAACCCCATACTCTTTACTTATCACCCCCTGGTCCTCCCCCATCCCTATTCCACATGAATTTTGGAATCAGCTTGTTCATTTCTACAAAAAATACAGCTTGGACTCTAATTAGGATCAATATAGGTATTAGTGACTGTATTAACAGTGTGAAGTCTTCTGATTCATAACATGGGGGGTGTTTTTCCATTTATTTAGATCTTTAAATTCTTTCAACAGTGTTTTGAATTTTCAGAGTATAAGTTTTGCACATTAAAGGAAATATTTGGTACTTCCAAATATTTTTTCTTTTTGATGTTATTGTAAGTTGAATTATTTTCTTAATTTCATTTTTGGACTGTTCATTGCAAGTGTATAGAGACACAATTCATTACTTAAATATTGATCTTGTTTCCTATACCTTTCTGAACTCATTTATCAGTTCTAGTATTTTTCAGTGAATTCTTTAGAGTTTTCTATGTACTAAATATGTCATCTACAAATAGAGTTTTACTTCTTCCTTTCCGATTTGGAAGACATTTATTTATTTATTTACTTATTTATTTATTTTGCTTAATTGCTTTGACTAACACCTCTAGGCCTCTAGTACAATGTTGAAGAGAAATGGTGAGAGTAGACATCCTTGTGTTGTTCCTCGTGTGAGGGCAAAGGTATCCTGTCATTCACTATGTTGTTTACTGTGGGTTTTTCTTAAATGCCCTTTATATGCAGGAAGTTCCCTTCTATTACTAGTTTGCTGAGTCTGTTTAACTTGAAACAGTGTTAGATTTTGCCAGATGCTTTTTCTGCATCTGTTGTCATAATCATGTGAGTTTTGTTTTCTGTGCTATTGATATGATTATTATATTAATTGATTTTGGGATGTCAAGCCAACCTTGCATTCCTGGGATTAAATCTCACATGATGGTGTTATGTAATTCTTTTCATATGTGCCAGATTCATTTTTGCTACATAGAATTTTCAGAAGTGGAACAAAAAGGGTATATTGTCCTTAGAAGGATTTTTAGCATTGCCCAACTTTTTCTTTAAGATATTTAGCCCTTCTAACTCACCACTGTCTCATTTTTTTCTTTTATAATTTAGTCAGTTGTTTTTATCTTCAGTTGAAATTTGGACAGTTGATCCATATCTTTTCTAATTTTCACTATATTTAAAACAGATTTCCTCAGTTTTATTTTCTTAAGCATTTATTTGTTGATAAACATTAGGTACTATTTATAAATTCCCAATTCTTGGGTATAGTGCTACTTATTAATCTTATGATATTACTAAATGCATATGTTTGTCAATCTGCACTAAGAAATGCAGTTTACATAACTTCCAAGGATGCCTGTGTGTGTATATATGACTGAATAATTCTTACCTCTGGTACCTTGCAGTACATTTTGATTTTTTTATTGTATTCTGTTACATGTAAAAATGATGCTTGTGAAAAATTACAGTTAACATCCACTAGCACATCACAGACTATAGCTTGAAAGTTACTATAAAAGAGGTTGATTAATATAAATGGAGGAATCTTTCTCATCTTGTTTGTATAGGAGAAGTTATTAGGTTATTTCATGGGATACTCACTTCATAGGATGGTTTGTATCTTGTTATACATTGTGGGTTTTTTTCCATTTTTTCCTTTTGTACCAAGTGAATCAAGAGCACTCTTGTTCTGTGCATCTCTAGCAAGCCTAGTGCAACTCCTCCTGTCTCGAATAGTTAATTATTCCATATGCTATTAGGCACCTTACTTCTAAACCTTTTAATAATTCAGTGTAACTTTACTATATCTATTACCCCCATTTACAGATGGCTGAATGTTGGGAGGTAATTCATGGATTTCTCATATTCCTGCACAGTCTGTGTCTTCTAAGCAAAGGCATTTACAGTTCCCATGTTTGTATAAGTATAAATTCCTGGATAGTAAAACTAGTACCATGTCCCTCCTTGGAGACATCCCAAGGAATTAAATATAAAAGACCTCAGCTTTCCATCTCCATAGGAGATTTGTGTAAACAAATCTTCCTCGATTTACAATGGGGTTACATCCCAGTAAACCCATAGTAAGTTGAAAATACATTTAATACACCTAACCCACTGAACATTATAGCTTAACCTAGTCTACCTAAAACATCAGCCTGCAGTTATGCAAAATTATGTAATGCAAAGCCTATTTTATAATAAAGTGTTGAATGCCTCATGTAAATTATTGAATACTGTACTAAAAGTGAAAAACAATGTCTGTATGGGTTCAGAATGGTTGTAAGTGTATCTGTTGTTTACCCTTGTGACTGGGTGCCTGATTGGGAGCTGCAGTTGCCCAGTATCAGGAGAGAGTATCATACACCATATAGCTAGCCTGGGAAAAATCAAATTCAAAATACAAAGTACAGTTGCTAATGAATGTGTATAGCTTTCACACCATCATAAAGTCAAAAAATCGTAAGTCGAACCATCATAAGTCAGGGACTGTCTAGAGAAATGAATAATCTTTCTTTCTGGAGCAGAAACCCTGTGAAGATCAGTTTCTAAATTTTGGGATTACTCTCCTGAAATGCTCTTTGCTGGCACTAGTAACATCCAGCCCTCACTGCATTGCCCTATGAGGATTGGTGCTCAGGGAAGCAGCACTAAGATATTGCTCTTGCTGCTGTTTTTGCCATGAGTAATAAATTGTCTTTGTCTCTGATCCAGAGGTCTCATGTCTTTCTGTTTGTTTGTGTGTGCGTGCGTGTTCGTGTGTATGTGCGTGCGTGCATGCACGCGCATGTTCCTGGATGTACAAAAGGGGAGAAAGAGACAGGCAAACACTGGCCGACTACTTTGTTACCATGTAAATACAGTTAAATAGCAGACCCTTGATGGTTTTTTAATTAACATTTGTTTATAGAAGAAGTGCAGGGCCTCATGCTTAGTAAGTAGCAGAACTGCAATTTGAACCTATACCTTACGTATCTGGATAATATAACTAGAAAATATGGTGCTAATGACTAGAGTTTGGTGTAAGCAGACAAAATAAATATTTTATATCACATTTGCATATTTTTGATCTATGACTCATGAGCAGTGTGAATATTTTTCTCCTCATCCCCATATGTTAAACTAAAAAAGTGATAGGCTGAGCCTGTAATGTCTAGGGGTGAAATTATTTTTATAAGAATAAAGTTTCTTATATATGTACATACATCTCAGAACATATTGAAAAATAAAAGTGTAATGATCTTGAATAAAAATAGCTTGTTAAAAGAATCTAATCCCCACAGAATAAAAGTACTTCTAGAATTTTTTAATTTAATATTTTTTTCAGTAGCTAAGATTGTAATGCAAAGTAAAAAACTGGACTTAATTCACCACTTATTTATGATAAAAAAAAGTTTTAAAACTAAAATTTTGTCATGACTGTGACAGATGTAAAATCTTTAAGGAATTCCCTGGAGGTCAGTGGTTAGGATTCTGTGCCTCCACTGCAGGGGGGCATGGATTCAGTCCCTGGTTGGAGACTAAGATCCTGCATGCCGTGCAGCCAAAAAAAAAAAATTAGAATATATTTTTATACTTGTTATGGAAGTACCATGAGGTAATATCCACAAATAATTGATTTTAAGTGACCCTCCTATGTGATATTCTAGGTATTAATCCTGTGTTTTGAGGAGTAATTTGTAATATGTTATCCTTATAGAACATTTAAGAGAAAGCCTTTAATTTAGCATTAGCATAGGCTTCTAAAACGAAGTGTGATGTGTTAAAATAGTTAATTTAACATTATCTGGGTCTAATACAAACCTGTGGGCCATTTATTTCAAATTTCATTGTAGGATATCTATATCTATATCTATATCTATATCGAGATTAAGTTTGTGGCCAGAAGAATATAGCTCATTCCATTTTGAGAATCCAGAAAATATTTTACACAAAAGCATACGGATTACTTCTATATGAATATGGTTTTATATTAAAAACCCTTTCACAATGTATATATAGAATATAAATTTTACATTATATATAGTTCATAGTAGGAGATAAGAAAGAGACTAATGCTTGCTTCCTCAGAGTGAGGAATTCTTTATCCTATGTTTGGCTGCAGGAGGAGGGCAAAGGTGTTTTTGTTTTAAATAAGCTCTCATCAACAAATACTTTTATCTATCTGTACAGATCCATTCAGTATAGCCACATTTTCTGAAGTACAGGAGGAACTGTCTAATGTGGTTAATTATGAAAAAAAATTTAAGCAACATATGTAATTTGTAAATATTGTCTAGTTATTTGTGGTATTCTGAATCATAGTTATTTGAAATTGCATATCTTGCCAGAGAAATCAGGGTGATAGCAGAATAAGTGACAGGTAGAGACTTGCATAAAACCATGCTGTTTGTACATAGGCAAGGTAACTCAGTTTTCCAGACTAAGTTGAGCCCTGAACCTTCTTTTCTTTTCTATTCTCTTTTTTTTCATTTCTTTTCTTTTCTCTTTCTTTCTTTCTTTAATGGAGGTATCATTAATTTACAGTGTTGTGTTAGTTTCAAGCGTACAGCAAAGTGATTCAATTTATGTATATATATATTATATATATAGATACTCTATATATTCATTCTTTTTTAGCTTCTTTTCCATTATAGGTTATTACAAGATACTGAGTATAGTACTCTGTGCTATACAGTAGGTCCTTGTTGTTTACCTGTTTTCTATATAGTAGCGTATATATGTTAATCCCAAGCTCCTAATTCATCCCCTTTGGTAACCATAAGCTTATTTTCTATGTTTGTGAGTCTGTTTCTGTTTTATAAATAAGTTCATTTTTGTCGTTTTTTAAAATTCCACAAATAAGTAATACCATATGATATTTGTCTTTGTCTGACTTACTTCACTTAATATGATAATCTCTAGGTTCATCCATATTGCTGCAAATGGCATTATTCCATTCTTCTTTATGTCTGAGTAATATATTCTGTTGTATACATATACCACAGCCATTCATCTGTTGATGGATATTTAGGTTGCTTCCATATCTTGGCTGTTGTAAATAGTGCTGCTATGAACATTGGGGTATTCAAATTAGAGTTTTCTGCGGATATATGCGCAGGAGTGGGATTGTATGGCCATATGGTAACTCTGTTTTTAGTTTTTTAAGAAAACTCCATAATGTTCTCCATAGTGGCCACACCAATTTACATTCCCACTAGCAGTGAAGGACGTGAACCTTCTTTTCAATTCTTTATTTTGCTTTTAGTTAGCTTTCTGTCTTATTTTCTCCAGAATTTATGTTAATAATTTATTCCTATCCCCACATCTACCCAGTCTCCTATCCCTCTATCAGGAGACAACTTCTCAACTTCTCAACCAAGCGACCATTTTGGCTTCAAGAAGTGTTTTCAGTGTCTTGTGCAGTCACACTTAATTACATCCATACCTTTACTTTATTGTTTCTACCTAATATGTGAGAATTAGTTATTCCCCTTCTTTCATTTTATTTCTGACATCACTTATTTGTGCTTTTCTTCTCATCTTTGAGTCTACCTTCAAATCTTATACCCTCCTTGACCTTCACCAACTTTGTTGAAAATGTGCTTTAATTCTCTCCCATCCCAATATAAAATAAGAAAATCTCTCTCCAACATCTGCCATATGTGTCCTCTTTCCTTTTCAGTTGAATTTCTTGAAAATGTAATCTACACTTCTGTATCTCTTAATTGCTCTTACCACTGCTCTGAAACCTAGGTAGTAGGAGCCACGTTGTCAAGTCCACTGAACACTTTCAAGTTCTCATCTCATGTGACTCATCTATGGCATTTATCACTGTTGACCCTACCACCAGTTTGAAACTTTTTTCCTCTCTGGCTTAGCTTCTGAGATACCTCTTGTTCAGACTTTCTTCCTTTTCTGATGCCTCAATCTTTTCCATAGCTGGATCTTCCTATTGTTGTAGCTCCTACAGTGTTTCTTTCTGTCTCCTTTAAATCTTTACTCCACATTTTCTCTTGGGTTCTCATAGCCTCTCATTTTTTTTAACATCTTCACTGGAGTATAATTGCTTTACAGTGTTGTGTTAGTTTCTGTTGTATAACAAAGTGAATCAGCTATACATATACATATATATCCATATTCCCTCCCTTTTTTGTCTCCCTCCCCGCTCCCTTTCCCACTCCCTAGGTGGTCACAATGCACTGAGCTGATCTCCCTGTGCTATGTGGCTGCTTCCCACTAGTTATCTATTTTACATTTGGTAGCATATATATGTCCATGCCACTCTCTCACTTCACCCCAGCTTACCCTTCCCACTCCCTGTGTTCTCAAGTCCTTTCTCTACATCTGCGTCTTTATTCCTGTCCTGCCCCTAGCTTCTTCAGAACCTTTTTTTTTTTTTATTTTTTAGATTCCATATATATGTGTTAGCATATGGTATTTTTTTTTCTCTTTCTGACTTACTTCACGCTGTATGACAGACTCTAGGTCCATCCACCTCATTACAAATAATTTCGTTTCTCTTTGTGGCTGAGTAATATTCCATTGTATATATGTGCCACATCTTTATCCATTCATCTGTCGATGGACACTTAGGTTACTTCCATGTCCTGGCTATTGTAAATAGAGCTGCAATGAACATTGTGGTACATGACTCTTTTTGAATTATGGTTTTGTCAGGGTATATGCCCAGTAGTGGGATTGCTGGGTTGTACGGTAGTTCTGTTTTTAGTTTTTTAAGGAACCTCCATACTGTTCTCCATAGTGGCTGTATCAATTTACATTCCCAGCAACAGTGCAAGAGGGTTCCCTTTTCTCCACACCCTCTCCAGAATTTATTGTTTCTGGATTTTTTGATGATGGCCATTCTGACCGGTGTGAGGTGATACCTCATTGTAGTTTTGATTTGCATTTCTCTAATGATTAGTGATGTTGAGCATCCTTTCATATGTTTGTTGGCATTCTGTATATCTTCTTTGGAGAAATGTCTATTTAGGTCTTCTGCCTATTTTTAATTGGGTTTTTTCTTTTTTTGATATTCAGCTGCATGAGCTGCTTGTAAATTTTGGAGATTATTCCTTTGTCATTTGCTTCATTTGCAAATATTTTCTCCCATTCTGAGGGTTGTCTTTTCATCTTGTTTATGTTTACCTTTGCTGTGCAAAAACTTTTAAGTTTCATTAGGTCCTATTTATTTTTGGTTTTATTTTGATTTCTTTAGGAGGTGGGTCAAAAAGGATCTTGATGAGATTTATGTAATGGAGTGTTCTGCCTATGTTTTCCTCTAAGAATTTTATAGTGTCTGGCCTTACATTTAGGTCTTTAATCCATTTTAAGTTTATTTTTGTGTATGGTGTTAGGAAGTGTTCTAATTTCATTCTTTTACATGTAGCTGTCCAGTTTTCCCAGCACCACTTATTGAAGAGGCTGTCTTTTCTCCATTGTATGTTCTTGCCTCCTTTATCAAAAATAAAGTGACCATATGTGCATGAGTTTATCTCTGGGCTTTCTATCCTGTTCCATTGATCTATATTTCTATTTTTGTGCAGTACTATACTGTCTTGATTACTGTAGCTTTGTAGTATAGTCTGAAGTCCAGAAGCCTGATTCCTCCTGCCCTGTTTTTCTTTCTCAAGATTGCTCTGGCTCTTCGGGCTCTTTTGTGTTTCCATACAAATTGTGAAATTTTTTGTTCTAGTTCTATGAAAAATGCCATTGGTAGTTTGATAGGGATTGCATTGCATCTGTAGATTGCTTTGGGTAGTATAGTCATTTTCACAGTGTTGATTCTTCCAGTTCAAGAACATGGTATATCTCTCCATCTGTTTGTATTATCTTTAATTTCTTTCTTCAGTGTCTTATACTTTTCTGCATACAGGTCTTTTGTCTCCTTAGGTAGGTTTATTCTAGGTATTCTTTTTGTTGCAGTGGCAAATGGGAGTGTTTCTTTAATTTCTCTTTCAGATTTTTCATCATTAGTGCATAGGAATGCAAGACATTTCTGTACATTAATTTTGTATCCTGCTACTTTACCAAATTCACTGATTAGATCTAGTACTTTTCTGGTAGGATCTTTAGGATTCTCTATGTATAGTATCATGTCATCTGCAAACAGTGACAGCTTTACTTCTTCCTTTCTGATTTGGATTCCTTTTATTTCTTTTTCTTCTCTGATTGCTGTGGCTAAAACTTCCAAAACTATGTTGCATAATAATGGTGAGAGTGGACAATCTTTTCTTGTTCCTGATCTTAGGGAAATGGTTTCAGTTTTTCACCACTGAGAATGATGTTGCCTGGGGGTTTATCATATATGGCCTTTATTATGTTGAGGTAAGTTCCCTCTGTGCCTACTTTCTGGAGGGTTTTTATCCAAAATGGGTGTTGAATTTTGTTGAAAGCTTTTTCTGCATCCATTGTGCTGATCATATGGTTTTTCTCCTTCAGTTTTTTAATATGGTTTATCACATTGATTGATTTGCATATATTGAAGAATCCTTGCATTCCTGGGATAAACCCCACTTGATCATGGTGTATGATCCTTTTAATGTGCTGTTGGATTCTGTTTGTTAGTATTTTGTTGAGGATTTTTGCATCTGTGTTCATCAGTGATATTGGCCTGTAGTTTTCTTTCTTTGTGACATGTTTGTCTGGTTTTGGTATCAGGGTGATGGTGGCCTCATAGAATGAGTTTGGGAGTGTCCTTTCCTCTGCTATATTTTGGAAGAGTTTGAGAAGGATAGGTGTTAGCTCTTCTCTAGATGTTTGATAGAATTCACCTGTGAAGCCATCTGGTCCTGGGCTTTTGTTTGTTGGAAGATTTTTAATCACAGTCTCGATTTCAGTGCTTGTGTTTGGTCTGTTTATATTTTCTATTTCTCCTTGGTTCAGTGTCAGAAGGTTGTACTTTTCTAAGAATTTGTCCATTTCTTCCAGGTTGTCCATTTTATAGGCAAATAGTTGCTTGTAGTAATCTCTCATAATCCTTTGTATTTCTGCAGTGTCAGTTGTTACTTCCCTCCCCTCATTTTCAGTCTGTATTTGTCCCTAGGTCTGAAGTGGGTCTCTTATCGACAGCATATATACAGGTCTTGTTGTTGTATCCATTCAGCCAGTCTCTGTCTTTTGGTGAGAGCATTTAATCCATTTACATTTAAGGTAGTTATCAATATGTATGTTCCTATTACCATTCTCTTAATTGTTTTGGGTTTGTTATTGTAGGTCTTTTCCTTCTCTGTGTTTCCTACCTAGAGAAGTTCCTTTAGCATTTGTTGTAAAGCTGGTTTGGTGGTGCTGAATTCTCATAGCTTTTGCTTGTCTGTAAGGGTTTTCTTTTCTCTATCTAATCTGAATGAGATCCTTGCTGGGTAGAGTCATCTTGGTTGTAGGTTTTTCCTTTTCATCACTTTAAATATGTCCTGCCACTCCCTTCTGGCTTGCAGAGTTTCTGCTGAAAGATCAGCTCTTCATCTTATGGGGATTCCCTTGTGTGTTATTTGTTGTTTTCCTTTGCTGCTTTTAATTTTTTTTCTTTGTATTTAATTTTTGATAGTTTGTGTAATATGTGTTTTGTAGTGTTTCTCCTTAGATTTATCCTGTACGGGACTCTCTGTGCTTCCTGGACTTGATTGACTATTTCCTTTCCCATATTAGGGAAGTCTTCAACTATAATCTCTTCAAATATTTTCTCAGTCCCTTTCTTTTTCTCTTCTTCTTCTGGGACCCCTATAATTCGAATGTTGGTGCATTTAATGTTGTCCCAGAGGTCTCTGAGACTGTCCTCAATTCTTTTCATTTTTTTTCTTTATTCTGCTCTGCGGTAGTTATTTCCACTATTTTTAACTTCCAGATTACTTATCCGTTCTTGTGCCTCAGTTATTCTGCTATTGATCCCTTCTAGAGAATTTTTTATTTCATTTATTGTGTTGTTCATCATTGTTTGTTTGCTCTTTAGTTCTTCTAGGTCCTTGTTAAATGCTTCTTGTATTTTCTCCATTCTATTGCCAAGATTTTGGATCATCTTTACTATCATTACTCTGAATTCTTTTTCAGGTAGACTGCCTATTTCCTCTTCATTTGTTAGGTCTGGTGGGTTTTTACCTTGCTCCTTCATCTGCTGTGTGTTTCTCTGTCTTCTCATTTTGCTTAACTTACCGTGTTTGGGGTCTCCTTTTCGCCGACTGCAGGTTTGTAGTTCCCATTGTTTTTGGTATCTGCCTCCAGTGGCTAAGGTTGGTTCAGTGGGTTGTGTAGGCTTCCTCGTGGAGGAGGCTGATGCCTGTGTTCTGGTGGATGAGGCTGAAGCTTGTCTTTCTGGTGGGCAGGACTGCATCCTGTGGTGTGTTTTGGGATGTATGTGACCTTATTATGATTTTAGGCAGCCTCTCTGCTAATGGGTGGGGTTGTGTTCCAGACTTGCTAGTTGTTTGGCATAGGGTGTCCAGCACTATAGCTTGCTGGTAATTGAGTGGAGCTGGATCTTAGCATTGAGATGGAGATCTCTGGGAGAGCTTTGGCTGTTTGATATTATATGGAGCTGGGAGGTCTCTGATGGACCAGTGTCCTGAACTCGGCTGTCCACCCTCAGAGGCACAGGCCTGATGCCTGGCCGGAGCACCAAGAGTCTGTCAGCCACACGGCTCAGAAGAAAAGTGAGAAAAAAGAAAAAAGAAAATAAAGTTATTAAAATTAAAAATTAAAAAATTATTAAAAATAAAAAAGTTAAAAAGTAATAAAAGAAAAAATGGACAGACAGAACCCTGGGACAAATTGTAAAAGCAAAGCTATACAGACAAAATCACACAAAGAAGCATACACATACACACTCAAAAAAAGAGAAAAAGGAAAAAAATATATATGTCTTTTGGGAAGTCTGAGGTCTTCTGCCAGCATTCAGTAGGTGTTCTGTAGGAGCTGTTCCACATGTAGATGTATTTGTGGGGAGGAAGGTGATCTCCACCTCTTACTCCTCCGCCATCTTGAAAGTGTCTCATAGCCTCTTAGCAAATGAATTCCAACTCTTTTTCTGATATATTCTGTCACTAAGCTGGAGTGTCACAGGCCCTCTTTGTGATTTCCTCTCCTTTATCTGCCTTGCAGTCTTAAAAAGTCTCCCCCCGGGTATCACTGTTCCCCACTATTGTTCTCTGACACTCCTTCCTCCCTTACCCTAGTTTGTTCTCTTCTCTTCCAGGTTATAGAATGATTTTCCTGTTTTCAGCTAATGTGGCTCTCCACCAATTTGTTTTCTAATGGAGCTGCTGAAAACCCTACTAAAAGACAAATTTTGTCATGTTACTCCTTCAGAATGCTTCAGTGGGTAACATTAATAGTTAGGATAAAGAGTCGTATCTTTCTTTTTTATGTTCCTTTTTTTTACTGAGATAAAAATTCATATAACACAAAACAAATCACTTAAAGTGCAATTCAGTAGAATTTACTGCGTTCACAGTGTTGTACAATCATACCCACATCTAGTTCCAAGATGTGTTTTTATCTCTCTAAATGGAAACCCCAGAATGAAAGCAGTCATTCCCCTTTCTCCCCTCCTGCCAGCCCCTGACAGCCACTGGTAGGTTATCTTTCACTATGCATTTACCAATTCTGAGTGTTTCACGTAAATGCAATCATTGCTTTATATGACCTTTTCTATTTGGCTTCTTTGACTTATACTATTTTTGAGGTTCATCTAGGTTGTCATATGTATTAGCACTTCATTCCTTTCTGTAGCTGAATAATACTCCAACGTATGGATATATTCTGTTACCTATTAGTCGATTGACATTTGGGTTGTTTAGATCGTTTAAATGCCTCTTTTTGATTCGTATGATTATATACCTAGGAATTTAAGTGCTGGATCATATGGTAAATTTGCATTTAACTTTTCTCTGAACCACCAGACTGTTTCCACAGTGGCAGCCGTAGTATACATTTTCACCAGCAATGTATGAGCGTTCCAATTTGTACACATTCTTACCAGCACTATCCCCCCACCGTTTCTTTTTTCTTTTTTTTTAAATTATGAACAACCTTATGGTTATGAAGTGGTATTTCATCATCATGTTTTTATCTCCCTTAATGACTAATCATATTGAACATCTTTTTATGCACTTGTTGGCCATTTGTATATTTTCTTTGGGGTAATGTGTATTCAACTTATTTAACCATTTTTTATTAGATTTGTTTGTGTTTTGTTTTTAACTCAGAAATACCTTTTAAATGATCAGATCCAACATATTTCTAGACTCAATGATTATCAAAGAAGAGTTACATTTTGATCTTTGACATTCTTTATTATTACAGTCTCATTTTTAATAACTATTTGAACATTATCAGCGTGTCTGGACTCTCTGTACTTAAAATGCAGCAAATTATTTTTTAATCTTAGTACTAAAATATCCAGTACCTTTTTTTTTTTGCGGTACGCGGGCCTCTCACTGTTGTAGCCTCTCCCGTTGCGGAGCACAGGCTCCAGACGTGCAGGCTCAGCGGCCATGGCTTACGGGCTCATGTGGGATCTTCCTGGACCGGGGCACAAACCCATGTCCCTTGCATCGGCAGGCGGACTCTCAGCCGCTGTGCCACCAGGGAAGCCCTCCAGTACCTTTCGATAGTTTTAATGTAGAACATTTCCACTTAGCAGTTCTTCATACCCTAATGAACAGTTATATAAAGGGTGTAATTTCCCTTGTCGATTAACTAGCAGTCATTGGTTAATGCTCAAGTAATTGGTGATATTTCTCTATTGTTCACATTTTTCTCTTTTTAAAAAATATTACTTGCTTTCTTCTTAGTACTTCAGAAACATTTACCAGATTAATGTGTCAGTTGTAAATCAGATATAAAGGTGTTTTTGGCAGTCATACTTTTGGTGGGGGGGGCTAAAGGGATAATGGATTACAATCAACAATTTTAGATATTTCATATGGCAAGAACCAAATAAATTATAAAGCTGATGTTAATATTAATGTGCTGTGAAACCTCATAGTGTATGTGTTCATATTATCAGAATTAGAGCATTTTAAGAGCAAGAGCTCTCTAAATTAATATCTGTACTGTTTTTCTACTTATGTTCTGTAGATTTTTTACAAATAGTAATTCTGCAAGAAAAAATTTTTCTGGAAAGCATGAAAGCCAGAAGTTTGTTTAAATCTCTATGATACTATGTATTTTATCTAATTGGTAAACCCCACTATTGCACTTTCTTTCAGAAAATGTAAGCTGATGGTAAGGACAGCAGTGAGTGTTTTGTGAATATGAAGAGTTAGGTAGTAGTTGTAATCTAAAATGGTTATCAAGGGGTGCTTTAAAAATTCTTTTCCTAGAGCCTCTAAAGCTGGCATTTTAGAAACTATGGTTTATGGATTGTCAGTTGTAGTGGAGGTCTGTTTATGGACCTATAGGAAGTCCATAAATCCACTGAAATTATAATTTTTAATGTGATTTAAAAAGGAAAATACAGTACTCTCAAATGAATTCAAGATTTTATAATTGGTTACAAACCACTGATTTAAAATGTTGGTAAAGGCCCACTATATATACAATTGATCCTCGTTATTTGTAGATTCCGTTTTTGTGGCTTCACCTATGCAGTAAAAATTTATTTGTAGATGCAAAATTAGTACAAGGGGCACATCTGTAGTCACTGATGTGCACAATACTGTGTGAAGTCAAACAAGGTGACACTTTGCCTTTTTGTTTCAGTATCTTCTTCGAGGTGTGTTTAGTTCTTTTTTTTTTTTTTTTTT
>NW_006795130.1:2198773-2216574 GCF_000442215.2 Lipotes vexillifer | reverse complement strand
GGTTCCGAACGCGCAGGCTCAGCGGCCATGGCTCACGGGCCCAGCCGCTCTGCGGCACGTGGGATCGTCCCGGACCGGGGCACAAACGCATGTCCCCTGCATTGGCAGGCGGACTCTCAACCATTGCACCACCAGGGAAGCCCTGCATTTCTTTTTGTTGATGATTTTGTTGCTTAATGTCGGCCCCAATCATAGTGCTGAAATGCTCTCTATTGTTTCTGGGATCTAGAAGGCTGTGATGTGCCTTATAGAGAAAATACTGTTAGGTACACTTTTTTCAGACATGAGTTATAGTGCTGTTGACCACGAAATCAATGTTAATGAGCCAAATATAAATTTGTGCATATATACAGGTAAATATTTTACATGCAGTTATGATTATATATAGATATAATTATATAACTATAAATATATGTCTAAACCGAAACACACATAAAACAAAGTTATGTATTGATATTGGTTGGAACAGTGGTTCAGTATTCATGAATTCAGTGTTCATAATAACTTTGTACAACATAAGTACCTTGAATAACAAGAATTAACTGTAATTGGTTAGAGCCAGTGAGGCTTATTTAGTTAACCTTTTGAAGTCTTTTTTTAAACTTAATGTTTCTTTATTTTTCTGTGAACATTTATATAAATGAGACTATGCATCACTCATCTCTTAATATCACACATCAAATGCTTCTAACATAATCATGATAAATGCTTTTGACATAAGTGGGCTTCATATTTACACTTTCTACCTCTACCAGAATTCACTGGTCTACTTCAAATTTCTATTTGAAATGTTATTACCACTCATCATACAGTATATTGGAATATAATACATGTACCATATTTTGCTATGGGATATTGGTAACGGTTCCTACTGACATTAGCCATTTTATCTAAGGGCCTGTTAATTCATTAACAGTTAAAGAGTTATAAGTGGGTCTTTAGCAAATATTAGCTGTATATTTGCATACTTCCTTTGATTCAGTGAATGCACTTACCTTTTTCATTATTCACAACTAAAGGAATTTGGGGCTCCCTCTTTCTAACAGGATGGAGTAACAAGTACTGGATTTACCCTCTCACCTGACATAATGATCATGGGAAAACCATATGATCATGTCTTATAGATGCAGAAAAATTAGTTGACAAAATCCAACATCCATTTCTCTTAAAATCCATGAAGAACCAATGGTAACACTGTACTTATTGTTGAAAGACTAAATGCTTCCCTGTTAAGATTAGGAAGAAGACTAGGATGTCCACTTTTCACCACTTCTGTTCAAAACTGTACTGCAGGTTCTAGCTAGAAGAGCCATTAGTCAATAAAAAGAAAAGCATCTAGATTAGAAAAGCTGAAGTAAATCTTTCATCGTTTGTCAGTGATATGATCATTTCTGTTCATTATCCTATAGAATCTACAAAAAGATGCTAGAACTGATCATTGAGGTTTAGCACGCTTATAGGATTCAAGATCAACATTTTAAAATCAGGTGTATTTTTCTCTATTAACAACAACAAATTTGAAATTTAGTAAAAGCAATGTTTACCATAATGTCCATAATATAAAATACTTGGGGACACATCTTTCAAAAGATGTACAAGACCTGTATATATACATAGATCAGAACCTACACAATTTTATACCTAATATTCATATAAATAAATTTGTATCATTTAATCTTCTGTGAAACGACTTAATCAACAAACAATGCAAAAAAGTAAAGGAATTTGTGTCAACATAACACTAAGTGAGTTGACTAAAGTCAACTCAATTTTTAATCACAAGATCTCTAAAAAATGAGTAAACATCACTGAACAAAAGTTATGAGTGTAATATAGAGTGTTGGATACCAGTCAACATTATTTCTTTGCTAAGCACAACCAGCTTGAGTATTCGTAGCCTTGACCAATTTGTTTTCTTGTTAACCATAATGTTTTGGGTCAGCATTCCAAAATTTGAGTGAGCAACATGTTTTGAATCTTTTTGACTGTTTTCCAGTTTCTTCTGGTATACAGTTGGTTTAACAGATTAGGGTTAGAGGTGAGTTTGAGATATGTGTGTTTAGTGTAGAGGATATTTAAGAATTATTTATTATTAAGAATCTTTGATTAATATTTTTGAAGATTGTATAATTTTGAGGTAATTTGAAAATAATAAATTGCAATTTGTTATCATGGAGATGTGTTAAACCATTGGTTTGGGCGTACCTTTACTGATTGTCTAGTATGTTTTTAATCATGGTGTTTCCTTTTCAAGCAACAGATTGTGATGAAAAGTAAATTCACATTGAAATATATTAGCAATTGTAACTTTTGGGTTTGGAAAGGAAAAATTATAATCTGAAGTTTTCTTCACCCCCCACCCCAAAGATAGTCAATTACCCTCAACTTTCTGAAGTGTTTTAGATTAGATGTCTAACATACAGATTTTGAAAGGTCATATATTTATTTTGACTTATGTTCAGGAAAAACTGAAAGACTTAGCCAGAATGCTAAATGCATGAAAGAGATTAGGTTTTGCAAGAGAGAATTCTTATATCCCTTAATATCTTTTATGTTACCTCCAAATTTTTCAAAGATGTAATAAATCTGACATCTACTACTTTCCAAATGAAAATTTTGTAAATGTAACATTTTTCTCCTTTATCTAAAGGGTTTACTTTACAAACTTAATTTGAATGTCTGTTCTCTCTCATTGCACATAATTTCTGGAGACTAATTACATCTTTCTTTTTGTTTGTGGCTTTTAAAAATTACATCTTTTAATAAGGTATATGTCTTAGCTATCAGGGAATTTTCACCATGTACCAGTTATTTCTGAGAAATGGGCAATGAATTATTCGGGAACAGAAACATGCTATTTTTTGTCTACTTTTCCAAGTAGCAGTTTCTCTGAATAATAGGCTTTTTTGGTGTCTATTAATTGGTAACTTTTGATATCAGTTGACTCCTGGGAAAGTGTTTGTAGTTGTTAAAAGTTAACTAAATGAAGAGTTATAATCCTTGTCTGTTTTATACTCTATTTTTAATTATTGAGTGCCCCTATGATCATTTGTTACTCTTATTTAAATCCTTAACTTATCTAATAAATGGGACATTTATGATAATCAGTATTTTTTATTTTAGTAAAAATTCCATTCATATTTTCACATCACTTATACTGTCAGTTATTATTTTTTCTTGCTCTGCTCAGAACAATGACAATATTCAATCCCAGCATTATTTTGTACATATGTTTCAGATCCTTCTGTTCTGAGTCAGTATGCATTTACTGAATGCTTAGTATTTCTTTATAGCATTGGTTTAGAATATGTTTCTTGAACTTTCAAATCACTTATCTTACTTTTTTGAAGAAATAAAACTTTTATGAATAAATACTTACAGTTCAAGTTAATAATACTAGACATTATTTGAAAAACAAAGAATATAATGTTGTGAAATGGTGATCTTGATCTAATATCCTTTTTCAAGACAATTTAACATTTCCCTCTTTTGACAATCATTTTTTTTTAATTGTATATTATTGGTCCAACCGAAGCAGGAAAAATGCACATTTTAATTATTTCTTTTTATATTTTTGAAGTCTAAAGATCTTTAAGGGAATTTTATTGTGGCTTGTAAAGGTATCTATCTAGAATTTCCCAACAAGAAGGTAAGGGATAATTTAACTGTTATGAACCCAGCCATCATCCATTTTCAGAGTTTGTTGAACGTGATTCTTTTTAAATCATTCTCTATTATGTCTACATGCTGTACACTGTCGTCCCTTACAGTTCTATGCATAAAATCTAAAAATCTCATATTCTGTGATGAGATAGAATTCTCCTAACCCTTGCACCTCTAAGTGTCACTGCCCCCAAGTCTGCTGTTTCACTGCACTTAGTGCATTTGAGTGCACTTAATATTCTCTCAAACTTATGTAAACAAATCCTCTCAATTTTTGTGTCCTTTCATTTCACAATGCCTAGCCACCAATTCTAGGTCAGTCTAACTTATCATCTACCACTCTTACTCCTTGGGTATTGAGATTATTAGATGAAAATCATAGTACTATTTTATGGGTGGGTCCTATTTCACACACTTAGTTCCGAACACACACTTAGTTCTTCCTGTAACATTTTTTGAAATGGTAGCTTTTCTTTCTAGAAATTCTTTTGAAGATTAATATTAAAGTCTTATATAATTTAAGTAAATACTTCGTTATCTATCCATTTGGAGGATACTGACTTCCAAAATAGGAATACATTGTAGACAGTTGAAGAATATACAGTTGACCCTTGAACATTGCAGGTGTTAGGGGTGCCGATTCTCCACCTATAACCTTATAGTCTACCCTCCGTATCCCCAATGTGCACCAACCATGGATTGTATAGTACTGTAGTATTTATTACGGGAAAAATCTGTGTATAAGTGGACCTGTGCAGTTCAAACCCGTGTTATTCAAGGGTCCACTGCAATTGATATGTGAAAACACTACTCTTTTTTTACTCTGCTTGCAAATGGAAATGTATCCTTTTATTTATCGCTTGAGTTGAATATCAACAAACCATGTCAAAGAAATTTTGCAAAAAAAAATGTTATTTCATGACACAGAGAAGATTTTTATGATATGCAGAACAAACACTTCAAAACATGAAAGCAATTTCATGATTTTGATAATTTTATTATTGTTATATAATGTGTTAATTTTATTATAAACATGTTAATATAACATGTGAAAGGTATATGAGAATTCTCTATTATTTCTGCAACTTTTCTATAAGTATAAAATATTTCAAAGTAAAATGTTAAAAAATAAAAAAAACTATTACTTCATTTTTAGTTTTTTAAAATAAACTTATTAAAATTTTATTTTATATTGGACTATAGTTGATTTACAGTGTTAGTTTCAGGTATACTGAAAAGTGATTCAGTTATATATATACATATATCTTTTCTTTTTCAAATTGTTTTCTCATTTAGGTTATTACAGAATATGGAGCAGAGTTCCCCATGCTATACAGTAGGTCCTTGTTGGTTATCTATTTTAAATATAGACAGTGTGTACATGTCACTCCCAGACTCCCAGTCTATCCCTCCCCCGACTAAATCCCCCGGTTAGCATAGTTTGTTCTCTAAGTCTGTGAGTCTGTTTGTTTTATAAATAAGTTCGTTTATATCATTTTTTTTTAGATTCCACATATAAGTGATATCAATGATATCTGTCTTTCTATGTCTTACTTACTTCAATTCGTACGATAATCTCCAGGTCCATCCATGTTGCTGCAGATGGCATTATTTCATTCTTTTTAATGGGTGAGTAATATTCCATTGTATATGTGTACCACAACTTCTTTATCCATTCATCTGTTGATGGACATTTAGGTTGCTTCCATGTCTTGACTATTGTGAACAGCACTGCAATGAACATTGGGGTGCATGAATCCTTTTGAACCATGGTTTTCTTCAGATATATGCCCAGGAGTAGGATTGCTGGATCACATGGTAGCTCTGTTTTTAGTTTTTTAAGGAACCTCCATACTCTTCTGCATAGTGGCTCTACCAATTTACATTCCCACCAACAGTGTAGGAGGGTAAACTTCTTATTTGGAATAATTTTAGATTTACAGAAAGATTTTCAAATAGTACAGAGTTCCTATGTAATCCTCACTTAATTTCTTCTCAGTGTTAACTTATTAAATAAAAATGTCATTTTCAGTGTACATTTAGTAGCTGAATACATTTAGTAAAGTCTTTATTCTAACTCTATTTAGATATAAGCTTTACCATTAATTAGCAATTTTAATACTTTTTACTTTTGCTTCTATTATGGAAATGATTTAATTTTTTTTAACATCTTTATTGGGGTTGGAAATGATTTATTGACAATTATTCCTGGTGATATAGTTTAGATAGACACTTGACTAATTTAAATTTTTTTCTTATACCATATAATATTTTAAGTTATTATTTCTAAGGTTATATATGTATTAAAATATTATTAAATGCCTTGAGAAGTTAAAGATTCCATTTTTAATGACATTTACAAATTTTAATAGCTGCTGCTCAGCAACTTGCCAAGCCCTTATCTGAAAGTTTTTATCTGATTCTATAGAAATTAAACAAAGTAGAATTATATGTTCTTCTTGGGAAATCATGTCACCATGTAATCATCATATTAGTATACTGCTTTACGTAAAACTTATATATTAAAAACTAATATAAAAACTAAGTTTCCTGAAGTATGTGTATTTTTTGGTTATCCAAAATTTGGTCATATTTTATACTCATTCATTGAGTCTCTATATGTAAGCATTTTCTAGGCATTGTAAGGGGCTCACACATGTCTGCATCTACAATAATTTCAGTTTCTACTCCAACTCTCATTTCCTTTCTGTTTGCTCAAATCTTTCTCAGTCTCCTGTACCATATTACCCTACTCTCAGCAAGCTACTTCATCCTACTCTATAAATATAACAGAAATCACCATGTTTCAACTCCTTCACCTTCTCTCCCCATTGCCTTCAAACTTGTTTATATAATTTTGTTTTTTAAATTCTATTCCATTTTCTTTCTCATTCTCTAGAACTGCAAATTGTTGTCCTTTCCCCCTTCCCTTCATTGCCAGATGTCTAGACAGAGTAGTTTACATTCATTTTCACCACTGCTTTACTTCCCACTCATTCTTTATTCACTAACTGCAGTGTGAGATCTCAACCTTATCTCTCTTTGGAAACTTTTTTTTTTGCAAAAGTCACTAATAGTATAATTGCCAAACCCAAAGACCATTTAAAAATCTGAATCCTAATTGACCCACTTGAGGTTATTTCATTTGATGATTACTTCCTCAATTTTAAAACTTTCTTTCTTCCCTTAGCTTTCAGGACAGATAGCAGTCTTTCTTTGTTCTTACTAACGCTTTCAGTTACCCTGTCTCTTTACCTTTACTGGATTATCTTCCTTTGTCAATTTCTTACTGTTGTTTCTAATCTATAAGTCATAAAGATTGAAGTACATAAAAATACAAAAACAAAAGTAGGTGAAAAAAATCATAAAGATGAAATGAAAGAAAATATTTGTAAGATGTATCAGGTAAAGAGTTAATGTCCCTAACATGTGAACTGATTCTTGGGATCTTGGCAGCATTAAGAAAAGAAAAACCCAACTGAAAAAGTAAACAGGGGCTTCCCTGGTGATGCAGTGGCTAAGAATCCTCCTGCCAATGCAGGGGACATGCTTTCAAGCCCTGGTCCAGGAAGATCCCACATGCTGTGGAGCAACTAAGCCCGCGAGTGACAACTGCTTAGCCCACGTGCCACAACCACTGAAGCCCACGCGCCTAGAGCCCGTGCTCTGCAGCAAGAGAATCCACTGCAATGAGAAGGCCACACACCGCAACGAAGAGTAGCCCCCCCGCTCACCGCAACTAGAGAAAGCCCGCGTGCAGCAACGAAGACCCTATGCAGCCATAAATAAATAAATAAACTCTATCTTTAAAAAGAAAAAGTAAACAAAGGATATGATGAATAATTCAGTTCATATAAGAAAAAATATGAATTGCTAATAAGTAAATGAAAAGCTCCTCAACCTAATTAACAATAAAAAACTGTAAGTTAAAAGTCACCATATTTGCATATTACTTTGTTGAAAATAAACTGATTAGAATTCAGTGTAGAGAGATATAAAAGCAAAGGACAGGGGACTTCCCTGGCGGCACAGTGGTTAAGAATCTGCCTGCCAATGCAGGGGATACTGGTTTGAGCCTTGGTCCGGGAAGAACCTACATGCCGTGGAGCAACAAAGCCCGTGCGCCACAACTACTGAGCCTGCACTCTAAAGCCTGCGAGCCATAGCTGCTGAGCCCAAGTGCCACAACTACTGAAGCCCACATGTCACAACTACTGAAGCCTACAAGCCTAGAGCCGGTGCTCCGCAGCAAGAGAAGCCACTGCAATGAGAAGCCTGTGCACCACAATGAAGAGTGCCCCCGCTTTCCACAACTAGAGAAAGCCCGCATGCAGCAACAAAGACCCAACACAACCAAAAATAAATAACCAAAAATAAATAAATAACAGCAAAGGACACTTTTATACCCTTCTATATGGGCATGAAAACAAGGTACACTTTATTGTAGAGCAGTTTGGCAGTATTATTACAAATTTTATATGTACATAATCTTTGACTCAGTAATTCCTAGTTTAGGTATCCTATAGTAATAGTTAGATATATGTGTAAGTAATATGTAAATATATTTAGACAGTGTTTATAATAAAGTAAACTGAAGACAATCTAAACATTCAGCAATAGGGAAAAATTACAGTCATGATATATTTGTATATGGAATGCTAATTTTCTAATGATAAAAAAACTATAATGCCACTAGCACTTATTGAATGCCAGTTTTATATTAAATCTGTGTATTTAAAAATCTATTGGTAGGACAAAAGTTAACTTTAAGCTCACAGAGATTTTCTCCCATTTTCTTATGGAAGTTTTATAGTTTTAGGTTTTGCATTTAGATCTATGATCCATTCAGAAGTATTTTTGTTTATGGTATGAGGAATGAATGGAAATTTTTGTATATGACTATCCAATAAATCTAGCACCATTTGTTGAAAAAGCTATTTTTCTCCAGTGAATTACTTTTGTACCTTTGTCAGATTTAGTTGTCATAGATTTGAGGGTACAGAAATAAATTCATCCATTTATGGTTAATTGATTTCTGACAAGAATATCAAGACAATCCAGTAGAGAAAGAATGGCCTTTTTAACAAATGATGCTGTGAAAACTAGATGTCTACATACAGTAGAATGAAGTTGTACCTCTACCTCACACCATATACAAAAATTTTGGTGAGGATGTTGAGAAACTGAGCTGGTGTGATTATAAAATGGTGCAGCTGCTTTGGTATATAGTCTGGCAATTCCTCAAAAGACTAAAGATAGAGTTACCATATGACTCCGCAATACTAGGTATATACCCAAGAGAGATGAAAACATATCTTTACATTAAAAGTTATGTATACATGAGTATTCATAGCAGTATTATTCATAACAGCAAAGTGGAACAAAAACAAGTGTCCATCAACTGAGGAATGAATAAACAAGATGTGAAGTATCTATACCACAGAATATTGGCAATAAATAGGAATGAAATACTGATTCATGCCACAATATGGATGAATCTTGACAACATTGTGGTAAGTGAAAAAAACCACTCACAAAAGTCCACATATTTTATGATTCTATTTCTGTGAAATGTCCTCAGGATGCATATTTATGGTGACAGAAAATACAGTAGTTGTTTCCTGGGGTTTGTGGGAATGGGGGTTTGGGGGTATGATGGCTAAGTTATGAGGGATTCTTTTTGGGGTATTGAAATGTTCTAAAATTGATGTGGTGATCCTTGCACAACTCTGTGAATATACTAAATGCTATTGAATTGTTCACTTTAAGTATGAATTGTATGTATGTGGACTTTATCTCAACACAGCTGTCATGTTAAAAAATATATATCCATCTCTTTAACTCTTTGGATAGAAATTCTGCCCACACATGACTTTTACTATGGTGCATTGGTCATTTGCAAAGTTTTTGTTCATTAAATTATGCAGATCTTCCAAATGTAAAATGTCTCATTTGTCGATATCACTACCAATTTCAAGAAAAGAGTCTTTTATGTATTGGGAATCTCACAGTGGTGAATATGTGATTTACACAATTATAATTATCAGTTGAAAGCTCAAATTTTATTATTAGCAATAAATCCTGACAGTTATTTTTTAAATGACAGGCTTAACTTTTTTCATTTTTAAGAAAATATCTGCCAAATACTCAAGTCTGAATAACTATCATTTGTCTGTCAATCATTATTTCAAACAAAAATAGTTTTCCATAAAGAAAGCAGTTGGTTCATGTACAATAGAAACTCAACAGCACAAGTGTTTTTCCTCAGGAAACCATTTTACTTCATTCATACTTTCCAATTTGTTACACAGATTATTAAAAAGATGTGTATTTAAAGCTCACTGTTTAATAAAAATCAATGATTTTTGTTGCTTCAAAAAATTCTTAAATTAGTATCTTTAAAAAAATATTTTTTTCTTACAGTTTTATTGAGATATAATTGACATATAGCACTGTGCAAGTTTAAGGTGTACAGCATAGTATTTAGACTTACATACATCATGAAATGATTACTACAATATTTTTAGTGAACATCAATCATCTCATACAGATACAAAAAGACAAAGAAAAAGATTGTTTCCTTGTGATGTGAACTCTTAGGATTTATTTTCTTAACTTTTATATGTAACATACAGCAATGTTAATTATACTAATCATGTTGTACATTACATCCCTAGTACTTACTTATCTTATAACTGCAAGTTTGTACCTTTGACTGCCTTCATCCAATTCCTCCCCCCCTTACCTCCTGCCTCTAGTAATCACAATTGTGATATCTTTTTCTGTGAGTTTGAAGTATAATTGACCTGCAACACTATGTTAGTTCATGGTGCTCAATATAATGATTCTATACATTACAAAATGATCACCATGATAAGTCTAGTTACCATCTGTCACCATACAGAGATATTATATCATTATTGAATATATTCCCCATGCTGTATGTTTCATAAATTGGTATCATTATTTATTTTAATTAATTAATTTATTTATTGGCTGTGTGGGGTCTTTGTTGCTGTGCGCAGGCTTTCTCTAGTTGTGGCGAGCGGGGGTTACTCTTCATCACAGTGCACGGGCTTCTCATTGCGTTGGCTTCTCTTGTTGCGGAGCACGGGCTCTAGGCATGCGGGCTTCAGTAGTTGTGGCACGTGGGCTCAGTAGTTGCGGCTCGCGAGGTCTAGAGCACAGGCTCAGTATTTGTGGCACACAGGCTTAGTTGCTCTGTGGCTTCCCGGACCCGGGATCAAACCCATGTCCCCTGCGTTGGCAGGCAGGTTCTTAACTGCTGCGCCAACAGGGAAATCCCTTGCTCATTGTATTTTGTTTCCATGCTGCTTCCTCCACTAGAATGTTAACTCTTCAAGGTCTTAATTTGAGATTGTATTTCTTCACAGAGTACTTTAGATATAATAAGGGCTTGCTAGAAGTTTATTGGATTAATAAGTGTATAATTCCATGGTAGGTGCCCAGTAACATTTTTATTTTGATGATGGTATAACTGAGCTGCTAATAAGATTCTCCTTGCAATCTCTGAATGTAAATCTTTTCCCTAAAAACACTATACATTTTAATTATTTGATGCTACTGTGTAATTATCTGATGTTACTGTGCAAGAAATACACATATTTATTGTTGATTGCTGTTGAATATTTCATTTTAAGGATAGATACAAGTGGGCTAAAGCGTAGGCTTGTCAGAGATATGTATATGCCTGAGAGATTATCCTTTGATTCACGTGGCCTCACAGATCTGCACTTGGGACTATGATATAGTCGTTACCACTTATTTACACTCGGTGGATAGACAGGCTGAAAGCTAAAATCTCTTATTAGAGTCAATCAGGAGGGGCCAGAATTGCATAAGCACTTCAGCAGTATGATGAGGATGGCAAGGGTAGCTTCTTGAAAGACGTATGGCATCCTTCCTCTGAACAGGAAGTAGCATTAGCAGTGGTGTCCTTAATGCAGATTTGAAAGCCAGTGAAGTTTTCTTGTTTTTACCGTGTTGCTGATTCTTACTGTGTACAGCCTCTTGGTATTTAAAATGCTTGTATTCTTTACTTATGTTAAAGGAATATATGTATTATTGCCTAGGTATATGGGCATCACTCTGTCAAGCACCACCATCCTTGTGACAACCTTGCACATTTTTTTCTTATTGATTTTTGAGAGTGCTTTGTACCTTAAGAATACTGACCTCTCTCCACCCCTTACCCTTCTCTTCTCCTGTGTAATGACCTTAAGTTTAAATCTAGTCACAGCTATCAGTATTTTTCTTTATAGTATTTGGCGTTCATGCCATGGTTAAGGAAATCTTTCTTTGTCTAAAGTTATTTTTGAAGTAGCTGAATTTTCTACCTTTCTGGTTTTCTTTTTTACATTTTTTGGTTAAAATATGAGGAGAGGGAATTCCCTGGCGGTCCAGTGGTTAGGACTCCACTCTTCGACTGCTGGGGGCCAGTTTACCTAGTCGGGGAACTGAGAATTAGCAAGCTGCGTGGCAGGGCCAAAAAAAAAAAAAAAGTAAAATAAAATTATTAGCGGAAAGAATCATACCCCTTCCCCCTGCCACACACCAAAGGCTGTGTAGTTAACCTGGCTCACTGTATTGAATAACTTCCTTTTTCCCCAACTTAGCAAAATGTCATCTGTATCCTATACTGTGTTGCCATCAGTACATGAATCTGTGTTTGAACTCTTTTTTTCTTTTTCCATTGATTTCTTTCGATGTCAATACCAAATAGTTTCAATTACAGTTGCCAAATCATACATTTTAATACCTGGTAGTAAAGCCTCCCCTCCCCCCATCAGTATGTACTTTCCTGTTATCCGCTCAGGTGAGTTTAAGGACCATATTAATACTTTCAGAATATCACATTAGTGTTTATAGGGTTCATTGGGGCGAAATAACATTTTTATAATAAATTTTTTAGGGTAAATGTCTTTTTGTCTTATATTAATATTTTCATTTTAATTTCCCATTTTGTATATATATTTTTAGCATTTTATTATAGGAAATTTCAGACCTACATAGAAGGATAGAGAATAGTATAATGACCTCCATGTACCCATTATCTAGCTTCAATAATTATCAATATTTTGCCAAACTTGTTTTATATTTCTCCTATGAAGCAAATTCTAGGTATCTTGTCATTTATCTATAAATCCTTCAGTTTGTCTTTCCAAGAATGACACTTTAAAAAACCCAATAACACCATACTGTTACCTTAAAATGTTAATTTCTTAATGTTATTTAATATCCAATTCAGAATTCAAATTTTCAGAATTGTTAAAAATCCATTTGTGATAGTTTTATTTGAATCAGAATCTAAACAAGAATTCAAACAGTGCGTTTATACCTTATATCTAGTTAGCTGTTATCTTGCTTTCTTCTTGTTAAAGAGTCAGTGACTTTTTTTTTTTCTTTAAGAGCAAATGGGTTATTTGTACTGTAGACTGTCTCACTTTCTGGATTTGGTCTATTGCTTCATAATTAATGTTTGCTTGTAGTTAGTGCTAGAGGTTTAGTTAGATGCAGATTTGTTTCTTTAGGCAAGAATCTTTTAAAAGTGCTATTCTATCATTTTATTATATCTCCTTTGTAATCCATCATGTCTGGTTTTCCACTTTTAGCAATCTAAGATTAAGCAGTGGGTTCAAGTTTGGTTTCTTCTTGCTGCCATTATATGTAGCATTTGTACCTTTTTTGATTTGTTTGTTTTAACATTTTTTCCAGTTTTATTGGATATAATTGACATACAACACTGTTTGAGTTTCAGATGTACAGCATAAAAGTTTGACTTACATATTTTGTGAAATGATTACTGCAGTGAGCTTTGTTAACATCCACCACGTCAGATAAGTGCAGTAAAAAGAAATGGGAAAAACAAAAAATTCTCCTGTGATAAGAACTCTTAGAATCTACTCTCTTAGCAACTTTCATGTATATCATATAGCAATTGTAACTACAGTCATCATGTTGTACATTACATCTCTTTATTTTTTTCCTAATAAGTTACTGTTAGTATTTGAGGAAGTTTTTAAAGCACATGTTTTAGTAACTGAACATATTACCAAACTTTCTTTACTATTTCTAATAATTTTTTGTGGATCCTCTTCGGTGACCATTACAGAAAAGTGGTTAAGACGTGGGCCTTGCTGGTACAGTGTCTAGATTTAAGTCCTAGGGAGCTTATTTGACTCAGTTTCTTCATCTGTAAAAGGGAGATTAGTGAGTTATTTCCCATAATATGCAGAAAATAAATTGTGTTTGTTTGTTTGTTTATGGGTTTTTTTGTTTTTGTTTTTGACCACACTGTGTGGCTTGCGGGATCTCAGCTCCCCGACCAAGGATTGAACAGCGCCCTCAGCAGTTAAAGTGCAGTCCTAACCACGGGACCACCAGGGAATTCCCAAAGTGTGTGTGTGTGTGTGTGTGTGTGTGTGTGTGTTTAATGTTCTTTTCTTTTTCAGATTGTGACATTATATTTTCACCTTTCAACCTTTTTAGTGCTTTACTTAATTTTACGATATAATTATACTGGCCATGACAGTGTTAAATAATAGCAGTGTTAACATGCAACCTCCAATAATATTAATAGCTAATATTTATTGAAGTATTATCTTATTCTTGTTTTACTTTTATCCTTGTTGTATAATAAATAAATGTTATTTTAGGAATATGCAGTGATATCATCAAAATAAAATTTTTGGTATCTACTGATCCGCTAATAAGATACTATTAATCAAATACCTATTGGGTATCTACTGTGTGTCACTTGCTGGGGATACATTGATGAGAAAACAAATAAAAATTCCTACCTTCATGTAGCTCATATTTTAGTGGGAGGGAGAAATACAAATAATGTCATATGTAAGTGTTGACCTAAAAAATATTTCTTTAGCAAAAATGGGTTTATTCAGGATCAGCAAAGAATTGCAATTGGGCATCTGCAACCATGACAAGCCTTGTGCAAGTCTCTGCACATGAAGGAGGGAAGGACTCTTAAAGAGGTGAAAAAGAAGTTGGGGGGGCTATAGTAAAGGAAGAGTCCATTGAAGGAACTGAGAGGTCGAAGTAAAGTAATTGAGGTTTCTGTTTATTAAATTTTACATAAGCAAAATAATAAAAAGTAGAAGAGTATGGTATTGGGAATGTTGGAACAAAAAGAGCATTTTACAGTATTAAATAGAGTGCATGGAACAGTTTTGTTGCGATTTGAGTAAAGACTTTCGAGATGAGGCAAATAGCTTTCTGGCTTACTGGGGAAGTCCAGTCTAGTAGAGATGTCAGTAGTTGCTAAGGGAGAACATGCTTGGCATGTTTCAAAACCCTGCATGGAGTTCATTGTGGTTGGAGCAGGATATGAAGAGTAGCAGAAGATGAGGTTAGAGAGGCAGCAGGAGGTAAAGAAGAGTGGCTTGAACCTGTAGGGCCGCACAGACTAATGCAAGGAGTTTTGCTTCTTACTGAGTGATCTGGAGAGCATTGCAGGGTTTTGAGCAAATGAATGACATCTGCTGATTTACGTTTTAAAAGGAAAATGTCAAGAAAGGAGGCAAGGAGATCAGGAAACTATTGCAATAATCCAGGCAAGAGATTATGGTAACTTGGATGGGTGGTAGCAGTGGAATTAACAAAAAGTGTTTGGAAAAAAAAGTAGTTAAAATCTGGAAATATTATGAGGATAGAGCCAATAAACTTTCCGAAAGGACTGGATGTGGGATGTGAGAAACACCCTCCTAACTGATCTCTTTGTTGCCTCTGTTTATGTACAGTATAAAAATCCTTTTATATACAATAGCAAAATTGATCCTCATTTAAATTTGATAATTTGGCTTTGTTATTTAAAACCCTTCAGTGGCATTCTGTTGCACCCTGTATAAAATTTATTCTCCTTACCATAGTCAGTAAGGTGTTCATGATCTGGAGCCTATGTATTTGTCAAAACTTAGCTACTATTAAAAAAATTTTTTTTTCTTCAGTTTTTTGAATATATGCCAACCTCTTCCGTGCCTTAGAAGTTTTGCACTTGCTTCTCTTTCTGTTTGGAAGAGTCCCCAACCTCCAAGCTTATTTTTTGCCTGTTTAGCTTATTTGCATATTTTATGTCTCAACTTAGTTTCTTAGACCTATTTAAAGTAGATTATTTCCTTGCATCTGCCTTCCACCCCATTGTCCTTTTCAGCCATTTGGTTTTTTTCCTTCATGGCATTTCTTGCAATTATCTTGTTTCTCTGTTTAATGTTTTTGTTTGTTTGCTTTGCATTTGTTTGTTTGTTTGGGATCTCCATGAAGCAGAGACCATGTCTAACTTGTTCAACTTTGTGTTTCAGTGCTAGCCCGGTGTCTGGCTCATAGACTTATTCAATAAATAGCTTTAGATTGGATTGACTGACTATATTAATGAACAAATGAACAAACAAAATGTTTACTTTATATGCCAGAGTAGCAGCCCTGGACATTACACCTAACTTAGATTTTAATTCAGTCTTGTTATTTTGATACTCCTTCCTTAATCAGCCATCACATATTGCTAATTGTAAGATGGTCATACATGATTCTTTATCACTAGAAGAAAATTTCTTCCTTGAATTTCATTTAGTTATTAACATGTAGGCAAATCCTTATATTTCAGAAGGTAACTATAGTCATATAGTTATACTACCTGTCATGGAGATGTGTCAAAGGAAATGTGAAGTAGCAGCTTTAAAGATGTCCCCTACCCCCACCCCTTTTTTCCCTTGAAGCTCTTATCCTAAAGGAGGGAAGGGAAAAAAGAGAAATCTATGGTGTGAGTTCAGGTTTACTACTGTAAGTGTTTAAGAAAGGCCCCTGTTAACCATGACAACAAATGCATGTATTTCAAGTGGAAAATTTTCAGCATAGGGGACTGATAAAATTATAGCATCCCTATTCTCTTAGTATAGAATTGCTCTTTGTCAAGTTAAAAAAAATTCTGAAATCCCCTATTAAAATTAATTTTTAAATGTTCCTATAATATTGTTTTAAAGTCATTTGTTATGACTTAAAATTATACCAAAAGAATATACTTTCATAGATCTGTCATGCAGAAAGTTAAGCATTTGATTTGACATTAAAAATTAGTTTTCTAATCTGTACTAGATCTTTGCTTAAATGGTAAATAGTTTACTGTATTGGGAGTTTTTGACAATAGAAAATGACCTGCCACTTTATAGATTCCTTTGCCTTAAATGCTATCCTACTCCAGTGGAGGAAAGCTGTTAAGCTTTAAGTACTCTGTCATATTTGCAGGCTTTTATAGTTGAAGAGAACAGCAGTGAGCAATGATGATGGAAAACGATGGAAGGTAGACTTAAAACACCATAAAACACAGACAATTGTGTGTAATGCCTTGAATTGAATCCGTTTTGAATGAAATGATCAGCCATATGTGCCACCCTTATGGACCCTGTAAGAAGACGAGAAGAAATGTGCCCTGATGCTAACTGTGCATGAAATTGCAGTGTTAGGAGGTATTGACCAGATGTTTCAATCTCAACAAATAGCTTGTTATGTGACTGAGTGAAAATATCTTTGCTGCTTTGATCACATACACCTTGAAGGAAGAGGTAATTTAATAGAAGCTGTCATAGTTCATCATTGTCAATAAACTTTGACTTGACCTTTGCCTTATGCTTTTGATGTTGCTTCTGATAAGTGTTGATGGGCAGATGTTTACTGCCTTGAGGGATTTTTCTTTTTATAAGGTGTATGCTAGAAATAGTAAAGGAGAAGGATTTTTCTCAATTCTTCTCTTGCTCTTTGGTTATTAGTTGGCATGTTTTTCTGTGGATTTTGTAGAATTTCTGGGCAAATGCATCTGAGTGACATTTTTACCTCTAAAGACCCGCTGTGGGTTTGTAAAGGTTTCTTACTCTGCTTACGTCTCTGTCCCAGTTTTAATTGGCCACAGTAAGCTTCTGTGGTGATTTTTTTTTTTCTTATTTCATATACCGTACATACTTCTGTTTTTTTCGTAGCTTGAAATGATAGATCTCTTAGAAAATCACTGTAATTTCCTGACTTTTACACTTGAGAACAATGATAACTAGAGAGATTAAGCTACTTATTCAAGGTCACATGGTTACTCTTTTTGAGGCCAGCTGTATTTCTGA
>NW_006795130.1:2196055-2198763 GCF_000442215.2 Lipotes vexillifer | reverse complement strand
ACTCTTTCCAGTAAGATTTTCTTTACTTCCCTTTCTTGCCTATATCTAGAGTAGTGATTGAGAGTATACCTTCTAAAATCATACAGACTTGAGGATGCCACTGACGTACTTTCCTCATCTGTGAAATTGGAATAGTAAGTATCTGCATTGTGTTTGGTGGTTCAGATTAGCTGAGATAAGGTAGTAGGTAAAGAATTAGCAAATTGAAGTACTCAAAGTAAGTACTCACTAATTTAGCTCTTAATTATGTTTTTGTTTCTAACTCATCTTTGGTTAATTATAGTGTTTTTTAGCTGAACTTTTGGTTTATATTTGTTTTTGTTTTATAAATTTATTTATTTTTTTCTGCGTTGGGTCTTCGTTGCTGCGTGCCGGCTTTCTCTAGTTGTGGCTAGCGGGGGCTACTCTTAGTTGTGCGCGGGCTTCTCATTGCGGTGGCTTCTCTAGTTGCGGAGCACGGGCTCTAGGTTCACGGGCTTCAGTAGTTGTGGCTCGCGGGCCCTAGAGCGCAGGCTCAGTAGCTGTGGCGCAGGGGCTTAGTTGCTCTGCGGCATGTGGGATCTTCCCGGACCAGGGCTTGAACCCGTGTCCTCTGCATTGGCAGGAGGATTCTTAACCACTGCACCACCAGGGAAGCCCCTTATATTTGGATTTTAATGCAGTTTTCCTTAAGTTGTCAGGGGGAAGGAAGTATTTAGACTATATGGGGAAAATGAAAATGATTTTAGAAATTATTTTTGAATCATGGTAATTATACAGGTAAATAAAATGTCCTTTGAACTAGAGCAGCCGTTGCTACCATCTCCTTTACTTTGAAGTTTCTTGAGGATTGTAGGGAAGGAAAAATTTTCCTTGACCCTCTTAGGGTCCTGGCTGGGTCTGAAAATTAAACTGATAAAAAATACAAATTTATTTAGTATAAGTTTTATGTGACATGGGAGCCTTCATAAGGAAATGAAGACCCAAAGAAACAGTTTGACCTGAGTAGCTAGGTTCGATGAGGAAAGGAAAATCTTACAGAAATATGACATAGGTCAGAGAGTATGAAGCAAGTGTTAACTGGGGAAAACTTAGCAAGGTCTTTTTGTTAGGATTCTTCTGTGCATCCCTTTGTCTTTGGAGATAAATGTGCTCTTTTCCTGCAGATACTGTGAAGGCACCTCTCATGTGAGGGTTTTATGACCTATATCAGGAGAGAAGGAGAGCGATGGTCAGAGGGACCTTTCTACTTCTGCCATTTTCTCAGATTCCTTTAGCCAGTATGCCATAATTTGGAGTAGTGTGTCCTACACCCCCTCAGCGTTTTGCCATATATATTTACAACATCATTTCACTATGTAAGGGAATTTAACAATTTCAGTTAATGTCATGGAAATGCTATATTAAATTCTGTTTCTGCAGACACTTTCTGGCGGGTTTTTTTTTTTTTTAATTACAGATCTCATTTCTCCTTATGAGATATCTTTATTCCAACCTAAAAGAGACTTCATTGTGCATAGCAAGAAACTTAAAGAAAAGATAGGCATGATTTTTAAAATCTTGGGAGAATTAGAAATAGAATATATATTATCCATTGGGTAGAAATCTTGTTGCTTAAAGGCTTCTGTTGAAAGGCAGTTTGAATAAAAATCTGAAGCCTGTTATGGCACCATATTCAGGTGCTGTGTTACTTTTATCACCTAATTTTGGATACTTTTGGAAATAAATCTAGGCCACTTATTTTTTTTTATTTTTTAATTTTTTTTGCGGTACGCAGGCCTCTCCCTGCTGTGGCCTCTCCCATTGCGGAGCACAGGCTCCGGACGCGCAGGCTTAGCGGCAATGGCTCATGGGCCCAGCCACTCCGGGGCATGTAGGATCCTCCTGGACCGGGGCATGAACCCGTGTCCCCTGCATCGGCAGGTGGACTCTCAACCACTGCGCCACCAGGGAAGCCCTAGGCTACTTATTTTTGATAGACAAAGAAATTGAGTAACAATTTCAGATAATATAAGTTGTTTAAAAAACATAACATACAGTATTTTCTAATTTAGATAAATAGCTTTGGATCAATGGTTTTCTTGGTTGATTTGGTGCAGTCCTATTAGAAAGAAAAAGGCGTCCACCCTAGCTATAGCTGTATTCTCCCTATACCATTCCTCCTCCTTCCTCTCTGGTGTGAGTGGCCTAATTCCTTTTAGGAATCTGATCAAATTCGTGAATCCGGGCTTCCCTGGTGGCGCAGTGGTTGAGAGTCCGCCTGATGATGCAGGGGACACGGGTTCGTGCCCCGGTCTGGGAAGATCCCACATGCCGCGGAGCGGCTGGGCCTGTGAGCCATGACCGCTGAGCCTGCGCGTCCAGAGCCTGTGCTCCACAACGGGAGAGGCCACGACAGTGAGAGGCCCGCGTACCACAAAAAAAAAAAAAAAAAAAAAAAAAAAAATTCGTGAATCCTCTCCTCTGAAAAATACATAAAAATTTCCTTACATTTCAGGGGGTTAATGGATTCCCTGCTTCCTCAAACATATACCTTGCCCTGATTGGGGCCCACAGACCTCGTACAGGCTACAAATCTCCTTAGAAAATAAAATTCAAACTCCTTCCTAGTATTCTAAATATTTAACAGTTTGTCTTAGAAATAATAGTGTTATTGCTACTCATATAATAAGTACAATAGTAGTAATTATAAGAATAGTTAAAATTTATTCTGTGCCAACCTTATGCCA
>NW_006795130.1:2181678-2196045 GCF_000442215.2 Lipotes vexillifer | reverse complement strand
GCTGAACCTTTAACCTGGACTAATGGTTATATTATTAATGATATCTCCATGTGGACTGTATCCAGTTTGCATTTATCGTGTGCTTTAGAAAATATCATGTCTTTAGAATACAAATTGAAAGAAGAGATTATAAGCACTTTGATTCTAACACCTTATTTATGTTCACTCATTGCATTTATAAGCTATCAAAATCCTTTTTGGAATACTGAATTTATTTTTAGTTCTTTAATTCCAGTACTCTCTTTTTTGCTTCTGAGCCTCTTTGTCATTCTTCTTCCACGGAAAATTAACTATCCCACCCAACACCCACCATGTCCCTTAAGTCCTACAAATTTCAGTTTGGAGACAGGTTCTCATATTTCCCTTAGGAGATCTTCTTTGGTCACTCTCCAAAGTCTAATGTACTTGCTACTCCCATGTGCTGCAATAACATTCTCATTCTCTCTCTCTCTGTCTCTCTCGCTCTTGTTACCTATCTATCTATCTAAATAGATAGGGTGTGAAGAGAATCCAGGCTGGGGAACACTCAAGAATGGGGAGAAGAAAACAAGCCTACAAAAGAGATAGAGAAATGTTTCTTTATCTATTATTTACTACAATAATGTCCAACAGATGGTAAGTGATCAAAAAATATTTATGGAATGAGTTAAATAACGTTACACTAAAATTTATTTTTATCATATCTCAGTGCCCTGTTATTATCAGCAGCAGCAGCACTCTTTAATAGGCACGCTTTAGGCACTTTGCTTGCATTATCTTATTCAAGTCTCAGAATAATTCTGCAAGAAATATAATTTCTCTTAGAGTATATAATTTATCATCCCATGACTAGATGAACTTACATATATCTGAGTTTAAAGTTTTTTTTTTTTCTAGTAGGCCAAAGTTTCCTAAAATCTCTTCTGAGCAATAGATGTTAACAGGTATTTAACAACAAAAATAACTAAAAAACTATTGCTGGGATAGTAGTAGAATTATTGGGAATCAATTTTACTAATAGGATGCATGCCAGCAGGTGAAAATGGAGCAGTTTTGGCAGGAAAGGAGGCTAACGTTACTAGTTACTGAGGGAGAATGGATTCTTAATAATATTTATGAAAATTTTCTGTTTCACCCTGACTCACTTGGTACCAAAGCTTAGCTGTCATCAGAGAGAATCAGTCCTTTAAGCTTTGTGATATATGCTATTGTCCTAACCAACTACTTCAGTCTTGATTTCCTCATCACCCTTTGCAGTCTGCTTGTTCCTGTTATTTCCCAGTTTTGACATTTAATTTCTTTTAGCTGTGCTTTACAGTTTTCTTGAAATGCCTCATTGGGTTTTCTTATATAAAATTTCTTAGGCTTATCTTGCAATTATTTTAGTATCTAGGTGTCATTATTTATTATTCTGTTATGGACTGAATTAAAGTACATAGCATTATTTTAGAAGTGGCTGGTTCTTGAGCATCATTGTCATTTATATTGTCCTAAATATTTCATTTAGGTGACAAAGTGGAAATTCATCTGGAAGGTGAAGTTAATATTAATAGAAATCTTTCCATATGTTGTTAAAGACTCTTGATGTGAAACTCAAAATGTGAAGCTCATTTTTTTCAGCCCCTGTTTAAATTCAGTTGTAAATTTTCTCCTCCTGGTTTCTTACCTTAATGCGGTATCATCTCTTATCACCTAACTTCTTTGCTCAAAAACCCTCCTGTGCACCCTTCTATCTACAGAATGCCACCTAAACTTCTTTAAGTGGCATTTAATGATCTGGCATAGATCTTTTCTCCATTAGTCTCTTCCCTCACACGTAGTGCTCTGTCATACTCCTAACTGACAAATATTTATTTTCCTTTATTTCTCTTTCTTATTATTTTTGTTAACACTATACTTCTTTTATTTCTCAAACTGTGTGCTAAGGCCTCGTCGCTACAGACCCACTTTGGTTCCTCAGGATATTTTAAATTTTCTAGGGAAACAGTGACATCTATCAGGTACAGCACAAACCACTAACCGGATATTTTCATTTTAAAATTAGGTTGCTACATTCCTTTTGGTGCTATTATATACTTTGTAAAACTGGGTTTCTGTGATTAAAAAAAATAAGCACTGCTCAGAAATTAATGTGAGACAGGAAATGAGGGTGGTGGTGACCAGCCTGATTCCAAGGTTTGAGAGTTTTGCAGTGCTAGACAAGTACTAAATTGTTAGGAAATAAATACTTAAGTTGTTTAGAACTAACTACTTAATAAATAGAATTCCTTTTGCCTTAGGGACACCATGATAAAATTCCTAACACAGTAAAGGAGGCATGTGCTCTATGCTTCTACTTTCTTTCCAGTTCATAGCCATTTTTAAAAATTATACCTATCATTCAAAGACTACTCCATAATGTCACCCATCTCTGGAAGCCTTTTCTGATCCCCCCAGCTGCAGTTAATCTCCCTCCTGGGTGTTTTCTGATAACATTGTAGCTTTACTATTGCTGTTAAAATTGAATTCAACTAATTCATTTATTTATTTAAAGTTAACAGTAATGGCTTTCTGGTTCTCTAGTTAGGTGTAGTTACTTACAGTATAGTGAGAGCCCTCTCATCCTCTGTGTAAAAGTGAAACAACTATATTGTTAGGTATCATTTACTGAACTAGAGTGCATGTCTTGATAAGTCTGTTTCTAATTCTTAAGCATCCTTACAAGATCACAGGTTATATTATACACATTTTATATTTGAAGAAATTGGAATTTAGCAATGTTGGTTTCTGTCACACTGACATACCTCCTAACCTTTGGCTATTCTAGTTACTTCTCCTTTTACTGTTGATAGGATCAGCTTTTTGATATCCTCAAAAATCCTATTGAGATTTTGACTGGGGTTTGCAATGACTATGAATCTATTAGGGGAGAATTGCTGTTTTAAGAATATTAAGTTTTTGGGAATTCTCTGGCAGTCCAGCGGTTAGGACTCTGCGCTTTCACTGCTGAGGGCCCAGGTTCAGTCTCTGGTTGGGGAACTGAGATCTTGCAAACCGTGTAGGACGGCCCCCCCAAAAAAAACAAAAAAAAAGTGTTGAGTTTTCCAATTCATGCACATAGGCTCTCCATTTATATAGGTGGGGTTTTTTTTCCCCCACAGCAAACGTATATAGTGTTCTGTGCATAGGTCTTGCATGTGTTTTCTTAAATTTTTCCCAATATGTTTTATTTTTTGATGTTATTGTAGATGACACTGTTTCCTTAATTTTAATTTTCAACTGTTCCTTGGTAGTATACAGAATCACATTAGATTTTTTCTTGAATCCTGAGACCTTGATAACCTGACTTTTTAATCCTGGAGCTTTTATATAAGCTTCTTTGTGATGTCTTATATTCCTTAAGCATGCACAGATCGGTCCCCAGCCAAAGCCTTAAGAGTTACTCTATATGGATTTCAGCTCATTCCTCTCTGAAACTCTTTTTTGCCATTTCAAGTTTCCTGACTCCTTGAAGACTTATCTCTGTCTGCTTAATTCAGTGAGAATGCCAGGCTCTGTTTGGCTTCTTCCTCCCTGCACCACAGTCTGGAGATGGCTTCCTGGCAGAGAGTCTGCATGATGTCAGAGCTCACCTTCTGTCTTCTCTATCAGAGATTACAGTCCAGTTCTCCCTGTTGGCCAATGTCTGAAAATTCTGTAGTTGTTCCCTTTTGCTTTTCTTTTTAGTTATTCAGAACACAGGGGTAGTTCTGGACCCTGCTACTCCCTCAGGGCTAGACTGGAAGTTAAAGATAGGTGTTTAAGGATGTTCTGTCCTTATATAAACAAAGAAAAGTCGGGTAGTTTGTTTTACCCAAAAAAAGGCAGCATATTCAGATTATGAACAAAGTTAAATCTCTTTTCTAGAGAATCTGACAATGTAATGATTTTGATTTCATATTAGGGACACAGTCATTTTCATCATTTTATTCTCTAGTATACATGTATTAAATGTTTACTGATTGCATGTCAGAAGGGTAGGAAACAGATTGGTCAGATGTTGGTCACATTGTGTTTGAGACAAAGTTAGTGGTGTACTAAAGTTTTAACAGAATTTAAATTAGTTATACCTCCTTAGGTAGGTTTATTCCTAGGTATTTTATTCTTTTTGTTGCAGTGGTGAATGAGATTGTTTCCTTAATTTCTCTTTCTGATCTTTCCTTGTTAGTGTATAGGAATGCAAGAGATTTCTGTGCATTAATTTTGTATCCTGAAACTTTACCAAGTCCATTGATTAGCTCTAGTAGTTTTCTGCTGGCATCTTTAGGAATATCTCTGTATAGTATCATGTCATCTGCAAACAGTGACAGTTTTACTTCTTTTCCAATTTGTATTCCTCTATTTCTTTTTCTTCTCTGATTGCGTATACTCAGAAAGCTGTAAGACACTGATGAAAGAAATCAAAGTTAACACAAACAGATGGAGAGATACACCATGTTCTTGGATTGGAAAAATCAATATTGTGACAATGACTATACTACCCAAAGCAATCTACAGATTCAACACAATCCCTATCAAATTAACCAATGACATTTTTTACAGAACTAGAACAATAAACCTTAAAATTTGTATGGAGACACAAAAGACCCCAAGTAGCCAAAGCAATCTGGAGGGAAAAAAATGGAGCTGGAGGAATCAGACTCCCTGACTTCAGACTGTACTACAAAGTTACAGTAAACAAGACAGTATGGTACTGGCACAAAAACAGAAGTATAGTTCACTGGAACAGGATAGAAAGCCCAGAGATAAACCCACGCACCTATGATCAACTAATCTATAACAAAGGAGGCAAGGATATACAATGGAGAAAAACCAGTCTCTTCAATAAGTGGTGCTGGGAAAACTGGACAGCTACATGTAAAAGAATGAAATTAGAACACTCCCTAACACCATACACAAAAATAAACTCAAAATGGATTAAAGACCTAAATGTAAGACCAGACACTATAAAACCCTTCAAGGAAAACATAGGAAGACCACTCTTTGACATAAATCACAGCAAGATCCTTTTTGACCCACCTCCTAGAGAAATGGAAATAAAAATAAACAAATGGGACCTAATGAAACTTAAAAGCTTTTGACAGCAAAGGAAACTATAAACAAGACAAGAAGACAGCCCTCAGAATGGGAGAAAATATTTGCAAATGAGTCAATGGACAAAGGTTTAATATCCAAAATACATAAACAGCTCATGCAGCTCAGTATTAAAAAAAAACAACCCAATCCAAAAATGGGCAAAAGACCAAAATAGACATTTCTCCAAAGAAGACATACAGATGGCCAAGAGGCACATGAAAAGCTGCTCAACATCACTAACTTAGAGAAATGCAAATCAAAACTACATGATGGGGCTTCCCTTGTGGCGCACTGCTTGAGAGTCCGCCTGCCGATGCAGGGGACACGGGTTCGTGCCCCTGTCCAGGAAAATCCCACATGCCGCGGAGCGGCTGGGCCTGTGAGCCATGGCCGCTGAGCCTGCACGTCCGGAGCCTGTGCTCCGCAACGGGAGAGGCCACAACAGTGAGAGGCCTGCGTACCACAAAACAAGCAAACAAACAAAAACTACATGACGTATCACCTCACACTGATCAGAATGGGCATCATCAGAAAATCTACAAACAACAAATGCTGGAGAGGGTGTGGAGAAAAGGGAACGCTGTTACGAAGTGAGAGAGTGGCATGGACATATATACACTACCAAATGTAGAATAGCTAGCTAGTGGGAAGCAGCCACATAGCACAGGGAGATCAGCTTGGTGCTTTGTGACCACCTAGAGGGGTGGGATAGGGAGGGTGTGAGGGAGACGCAAGAGGGAGAAGATATGGGGATATATGTATATGTATAGCTGATTCACTTCATGAAAAAGCAGAAACTAACACAACATTGTAAAGCAATTATACTCCAATAAAGATGTTAAAAACAAAAGGGAACCCTCTTGCACTATTGGTGAGAATATGAATTGATACAGCCACTATGGAGGACAGTATGGAGGTTTCTTAAAAAACGAAATATAGAATTACCATATGACCCTACTACGGGCATATGGTAATTCAACTGGGCATATACCCAGAGAAAACCATAATTCAAAAAGACATGCTCCCCAGTGTTCATGGTAACACTCTTTACAATAGCCAAGTCACAGAAGCAACCTAAATGCCCATCAACAGACAAATGGATAAAGAAGATGTGGTATGTATATGCAAAGGCATATTACTCAGCCCTAAAAAGGAATGAAATTGGGTCATTTGTAGAGACGTGGATGGATCTCTAGACTGTAATACAGGGTGAAGTAAGTCAGAAAGAGAAAAACAAATATCGTATATTAACGCATATATGTGGAACCTAGAAAAATGGTACAGATGAGCTGGTTTGCAGAGCAGAAATACTGACACAGATATAGAGAACAAAGGTATGGACCCCAAGAGGGGAAAGTGGAGGGGGGCGGGGGATGAATTGGGCGATTGGATTGATATATATACACTAATATGTATAAAATAGATAACTAATAAGAACCTGCTGTATAAAAGATAATAATAAAATAAAATTAAAAAACAAATTATTTATAAACTTCTTAAAAATTTGTATTTTTAATCTTTTTCAACTTTTTTGATTTTAACATCTTTATTTATTCAGCTAGATTACTGAGTACTTTGAACAGTGAACATTGCTTCTATTTCTTTTGTGTGTCTGCTTTGGCTTACTAAACTTTCATTTTAGATTGACTAACTTTTGAGTGGAAATCACTGATCAAGAGTAAAGGTCTCATATTTTGTTAGTATGCTGATAATCAGATATTTCCAGAATGTTAGCCAGTTTCCTGTGATGAAATATTCAATAGTGGAATTATAACAACCTGCTGAATAGTTCTATTATTTGTCCATTTTTTTGTCTTGCAGGTTCAAGTAGTAGTGATTTGTGAAGGAAACATTTCAATTCATTTAAATCCTGCTTATGGAAGGGTTGGAAGTCGTATTTAAGCCCGATAGTGAGTTGATATAGCCCTTTTTTTCACACTGGTTTGAACATGTGAACTTTGATTATAATTGGGCTCAGTTACATTATAATAACTTCACTTTCACTGATGTTTCCTTTTATTTTGATGGCATTTTAAGTTATTTAAATAATCATAGTAAAATTCGCTGTTGACTTTGCCTTTTTTTATTTTAGTACCTAAAGCAGACATGGTTCATAATTTAACCATGCTTCTACATGAATAAAAGTAAATTATAGAACAACATACAAGTATTTTCTGCTGTTAAATGTATTATTTACCTAAGCATGGTTTAAAGGATTTAAAATCTATTAGGTATGGATATTGATGCATTTTAAGATATTAACAGCTTCATGTGATGGACTTATTTTTAAAAATTGATTGATAATATTAAAGACTGAATAAGCTAATTTTAAATTATTGTTATTTTTAAATGGAATGTTTGATTTCATTACAATATCTTTAACCCATCTTTTAATTTTGAAAATTTTCTAACTTACATAGAAGTATAAAAAATAGTAAAAGGAACTTCTGTATACCTGTCATAGATGTACCAATTTTCATTTTACTTCATTTTATTTTTTGTTTTTTTTTTATTTTTTAACATCTTTATTGTAGTATAATTGCTTTACAATGGTGTGTTAGTTTCTGCTTTATAACAAAGTGAATCAGCTATACATATCATATATCCCCATATCTCCTCCCTCTTGCGTCTCCCTCCCATCCTCCCTATCCCACCCCTCTAGGTGGTCACAGAGCACTGAGCTGATCTCCCAGTGCTATGCGGCTGCTTCCCACTAGCTATCTATTTTACATTTGGTAGTATACATATGTCCATGCCACTGTCACTTCATCCGGGCTTACACTTCCCCCTCCCTGTGTCCTCAGGTCCGTTCTCTACATCTGCATTTTCATTCCTGTCCTGCCCCTGGGTTCTTCAGAACCATTTGTTGTTGTTGTTGTTTAAAGATTCCATATATATGTGTTAGCATACGGTATTTGTTTTTCTCTTTCTGACTTACTTCACTCTGTATGACAAACTCTAGGTCCATCCCCCTCACTACATATAACTCAATTTCGTTTCTTTTTATGGCTGAGTAATATTCCATTGTATATATGTGCCACATCTTTATCCATTCATCTGTCGATGGACACTTAGGTTACTTCCATGTCCTGGCTATTGTAAATAGAGCTGCAGTGGACATAGTGGTACATGACTCTTTTTGAATTATGATTTTCTCAGGGTATATGCCCAGTAGTGGGATTGCTGGGTCGTATGGTAGTTATACTTTTAGTTTTTTAAGGAACCTCCATACTGTTCTCCATAGTGGCTGAATCAATTTACATTCCCACCAACAGTGCAAGAGGGTTCCCTTTTCTCCACACCCTCTCCAGCATTTATTGTTTGTAGATTTTTTTGGTGATGGCCATTCTGACTGGTGTGAGGTGATACCTCATTGTAGTTTTGATTTGCATTTCTCTGATGGTTAGTGATATTGAGCATCCTTTCATGTGTTTGTTGGCAATCTGTATATCTTCTTTGGAGAAATGTTTACTTGTGTCTTCTGCCCATTTATGGATTGGGTGGTTTGTTTTTTTGATATTGAGCTGCATGAGCTGCTTGTGAATTTTGGAGATTAATCCTTTGTCAGTTGCTTCATTTGCAAATATTTTCTCCCATTCTGAGGGTTGTCTTTTCATCTTGTTTATGGTTTCCTTTGCTATGCAAAAGCTTTCAAGTTTCACTAGGTCCCGTTTGTTTATTTTTGTTTTTATTTCCATTTCTCTAGGAGGTGGGTCAAAAACGATCTTGCTGTGATTTATGTCATAGAGAGTTCTGCCTATGTTTTCTCTAAGAGTTTTACAGTGTCTGGCCTTACATTCAGGTCTTTAATCCATTTTGAGTTTATTTTTGTGTATGGTGTTAGGGAGTGTTCTAATTTCATTCTTTTACATATAGCTGTCCCGTTTTCCCAGCACCACTTTGAAGAGGCTGTCTTTTCTCTGTTGTATACTCTTGCCTCCTTTATCAAAGATAAGGTGACCATATGTGCATGGGTTTATCTCTGGACCTTCTATCCTGCTCCATTGATCTATATTGCTCTTTTTGTGCCAGTACCATATTGTCTTGATTACTGTACCTTTGTAGTACAGTCTGAAGTCAGGAAGCCTGATTCCTCCAGTTCCCTTTTTCTTTCTCAAGATTGCTTTGGCTGTTTGGGGTCTTTTGTGTTTCCGTACAAATTGTGAAATTTTATGTTCTAGTTCTGTGAAAAATGCCATTGGATCTACCAGTTTTTAGCATTTCAACATTTGCTTTCTCTTTCTTTATATAAATAAATATGTATATTTTTCCCCTGAACGATTTTGAAGTATTTATCCTCTATTTGAGAAATTTAGAATTTATACAATCCTGTTTTTTGATATATTATAGATATTCCAATCTCAGTGATTATTCTAATAGTCTTTTATAGCTGTTTGATTTTATTCTCAGTCCAGCATCTATAATGATTTCAAATGGTTTTTCTTGTTCTTTTTTAAATTGTGTTGTATTCCATTGAATGGATTTATCATATTTTATTCAACCAGTCTTCTGTGCATGGACATTTTGTTTCCAACATTTTGCCATTACAAATAATGTCTCAAAGAATACTTCTGTATATGTTGTTTTATATTTGTGGACATGTATCTTCAGAATAAATCCCTAGAAGTAGAATTGGACTACTAGATCATCAGTTACTCTATCTTTATCTTACAGATTTCTCTTTGTTACCTTTTTTTACTTCTTCATCCCTTTAGCACTAAGCATACATGCATTTCTTTTATACTCCAGATATTTGGAAGTAATGTAAGATTTTGATATCTTTTGACTTTGCATATTGAGTATTTTGCTAAAAAGTCTTAGGAAAAAATAGATGCTGTTTACAATAACTAATATAAGTATTCAAAACCTCAGGAATTGGAGCCTAATTATAAAAGATAACATATCAATGAAAAGTATGCATTTTAAAATAAATACACGGTGATTAATTTATAGCAAAGAAATTAAAGTTTTATGAGGCTAATGAATTAGAATTTTTAATACTGTTTATTTCTGAATAAGTTATTTATTTAGTTAGTTAGTTTTGGCTGCGTTGGGTCTTCATTGCTGTGCAAGGGCTTTCTCTAGTTTCAGCAAGCGAGGGCTACTCTTTGTTGCAGTGCGTGGACTTCTCGTTGCAGTGGCTCCTCTTGTTGTGGAGCGTGGGCTGTAGGCGTGCGGGCTTCAGTAGTTGTAGAGCGCGGGCTCAGTAGTTGTGGCTCGCGTGCTGTAGAACACAGGCTTAGTAGTTGTGGTGCTCGGGCTTGGTTGCTCCACAGCATGTGGGATCTTCCCAGACCAGGGCTTGAACCCGTGTCCCCTGCATTGGCAGGTGGATTCTTAACCACTGAGCCACTGGAGAAGTCCAATAACTTGTTTTTAAAACAACTTATTAGACATGAACATAGTTTAGCATATATATATGTGTATATACACACACACACACATATATATATGAAGTACAATATTAGTGACAACCACAGCTAATGTACATCATCTACTTTGTGCCTGATACCATAATGCATATACATTAACTTATATTACTTAATTTAATCCCCAGCAGCTTTATAAGGTGTATTTATAATTTTTTTCCTCATTTACATATGAGGACAATGAGGCCTAGAAATGTTAAGTGACATGGTCTTACTTATGCAGCTAATTAGTGGCAGAGGCAAGATTTGAACCCACACAATATTCAATATAGATTCTGGGCTTTTTATGACAATGCTTCACTACTTCTATTGGACTCAGTATATTTTTCTGTATCAAGCCAGTATTGACCTAAGGTCTGTATGACTTTGAGTTCTTAACCACTGTGTTCTCTTTCTTTCCCTGAAGGAAATATAATAAGATTTTATGTGGTTGTTATATCAAATTTGTTATCATAAGTGGTGATACAGGATTGAAATTCCATTCCTAACAGCCACAGCTGCTAACAAAGGAACCCTTTTATGCCACCATCCTTGGCAGAATACTGAACTATGTGTACCATTTTTCTGACCCATTAAAATTATTTATGTTCCTCTTTTTCAGTGGATGATTCAGCAGCCACACAAAGCAGCAACATTTTTTGGATGCATCGGGATAGATAAATTTGGGGAGATCCTGAAGAAAAAAGCTGCCGAAGCCCATGTGGATGCTCATTACTATGAACAGAATGAGCAGCCAACAGGAACTTGTGCTGCATGCATCACTGGTGGCAACAGGTCAGTGTTATTTCAAGGGAAGCACTGTACTAATTGACTGTTTAACCACTGGTAAAATCTGAATCCAAATCTGAGTTTGGAATTTAGACCTCCTGTTTGTAATTTATTTTAATGTTTAATAACTCTTCTTCCTAGTATCACTTTTCCTTAAAAAGTTTTTTTTTTACCTTCCTTAAACCTGTTGTTATCTCATGAAGCGTAATGAAATGAAAATTTTGAGATTATCTAGTCCAACCTCTACTTTTTATAATTAGGGTCAGAAAAGGAGCGCATTTTATTCAGTGTTTTGTAGCTAGGTTCTTGCCGAAGTGGCATTAGGAAGAATGTTCTTTTCAACATATCCTGAGATTGGAATATTAAAATACATATATACACATATATATTTTTAAAATATATAAAATATTACATTATATCCAGCCTTATATAAATTAGGTCATCTAAAGCATTTCTGGCGAACAGTCATCTGCCCATACTAAACAACTTCTGTCATGGGTAATGCACCACTCAAAAAATAATCTATATTACATTTCTATACAACTTTGCTTATCAGAAAGTTTTTCTTTGTGTGAACTTGAACTCTGTCTCTCAGAACCTTCCATGCATTGCTTTTTTGGTGCCTTTTACAGCTACGTGGAGGTATATCTTCAGTACATTCATGCTTTGCTGGCATCATTATTAGCATACTGCTTATCAGCATGGGCTTTTTTCTCCTTTGGAAAGGAAAAAAAATAATTTTCCTAGTTATTATATTGTTAGAATCACCAAAGATGGTCTCTTTTAAAATGGTGACTCACTAGATACTTTACATCCCTTATAGCTAAAAATATTGTCTGTCCTCCACCATTTCTTATCTCCCTTTCTTCCCCTTCTTATTTGCCTCTTTGTCTTCTTTTCCTTATTTCCTCCCTTATCTCTCCTCCCGTTGCTCCATTCCTCCTTTTTACCTCATATGTTTTTGCTCACTCTTTGACCTCTCAAATGTATGTTGAAGACCTGACACTATTCTGGGCAGTAGTCATTAAGTAACTAAAATATAACTTTCAAAAACAATTAGGGTTCCAAAGCCATTTTCAAACTTTCCTGTAACTTTATTTTTTGGGTGTAGGAGAAATTTATGATTTTAAGGTTTTAATAAATAAAACCATCAGTTCAAACATTGAGATATACTTATTTAGACCTTTTACCCTTTTCAGTTTTTCTAAAAACCAACTTTAATAGGCAGGTGCAGAGTTTTCCCATTAGTGAGAAATGTGTCAACTTTTGCCTCTGATACCACTCTGGCTACAGTAAAATTGCTAAATTGTTTTTGTATTTAAGTTGTTATTTTAAAGAACAGGTATGATAATATTAGGTGTTCCATCAACAGCTTAATGTATATACTCATATAATGGTTATGGTGATCAGTATTAATTAGGTGCTATTGGAAGTCAGAAACTGAGGGAAACCCTCGCTGTCTAATTCATTATGCAAATTGTGGAACCTAATAGATTTGGATAAATTGTTTTAAATAGAGCTAGGAACTCTAACTTCCAGTGTCCCAAACTCAGGTTAAGGGAATATTCTTCTTAATCCAGGTTCTTATTCTCCACACACTCTGAACCAGACAGATACACTTGGATAGTAAAAATACCTGTATTTTCTTTTGGAGGAACTATTTAGTTTCCTATCAAAAGAGTAGTTTTTTTTTTTTATCAAAATAGAGTTTAGTAGCTCATACCAGAAGTATTTGCTTTTATTTAGTAACCATTTTTTGGTCAACACTTTGCAAGAGTCATGTTTACTAAAATATTTTTTATAAATTAATTATCCTTAAATTTGTAATATAGTTACTTTGCATATACATGTATTGATGAATATCACTCTTATTTTCATTAATTTAGTGAGCATAAACAGAATGTATCCTTCAGTTAGTCCGATGGCACATGAGTGAGTACAAATATGTTTTGGAAGAGAATTGATTTATTTTTTTCAAAAGATAATCTAACCATATTACCAAAATCTTAAAGTGATGAGATGATGTATTTGTGGGATGTTTTTAACCACAACTGTTAACTAAAAAATAATTTGAAAAATTGGCAAGGTTTTTTTTTTTAATTTGTGGGTCAGAAGGAGGGGGAAAAGTGTTTTTATTTCTTTGTCTGTAACATAAATAATTATTGTATTAAGTTTAATTGTTGGACAATAGTAAAAAGCTCTGTGTGGCACTTGGAACATGATTTTAAGTGTAGTATTCTGCTTAGATTTTCAGCTACAAAACTGGAACAGTGCAGGGAGTTTTCAACTATGAAAACTAATTTTAATTTATTCTAGCCCATAAAATGTAATGGTTTTATGTAATGTAATGTAAAATGTAACGGATTAATAAAATTAATCCCTCATAGTAAATATGGTCTACATTTATATGTGTGTTTTGTAAAATTAATCCCATACCTCTCTTTTAAAGCATTAGATTAAATGTCAGTGGATAGTATGTTGATATTTGAAAACTGAAGTTTTTAGTTGCATATATATTTTTGTGTGTGTAACTACATAGTAGCTATTTCTTAACTGCATTTTGAACTATTAAAAATGTAGAAAGTAGGGCTTCCCTGGTGGTGCAGTGATTGGGAGTCCGCCTGCCAATGCAGGGGACACAGGTTCATGGCCCGGTCCGGGGGGATCCCACATGCCGCGGAGCGGCTGGGCCCGTGTGCCATGACCGCTGAGCCTGCGCGTCCGGAGCCTGTGCTCCACAACGGGAGAGGCCACAACAGTGAGAGGCCCGCGTACCGCAAAAAAAAAAAAAAAAAAAAAAAAATGTAGAAAGTAGATAATTTTATCATTTTAGTATCAAAAGGAAGCTTAAATGCCAGTTTCTCAAAATACCAGATGATATTTAAAGCAAGGATTAATGTCCTTGTTTATCTCAAAGGCAACAGAGAAATCTTGAAAAGTTTTCAAAACAAAAGTAACTTTATGGGCTTCTCTGGTGGCGCAGGGGTTGAGAGTCCACCTGCCGAGTCAGGGGACACGGGTTCGTGCCCTGGTCCGGGAGGATCCCACATGCCGCAGAGCAGCTGGGCCCGTGAGCCATGGCTGCTGAGCCTGCGCG
>NW_006795130.1:2170393-2178287 GCF_000442215.2 Lipotes vexillifer | reverse complement strand
TCCGGAGCCTGTGCTCCGCAACAGGAGAGGCCACAACAGTGAGAGGCCCGCGTACTGCAAAAAAAAAACAAAAGTAACTTCATTTACATTTATTAAAATCAGTATACGGCCGTTTGAAGAATTAAGAATAAAATTAAAACAAAATTTACAAAAATGTTTTTAGTTAACTGTATAGTTATATGACAAGTTTGACTATATGTAAAACTTACTTTTGTTATTGTTGTTTTAGATCCCTTGTAGCTAATCTTGCTGCTGCCAATTGTTATAAAAAGGAAAAACATCTTGATATGGAGAAAAACTGGATATTGGTAGACAAAGCAAGAGTTTATTATATAGCAGTAAGTATTTGCCTAATTCAAATTTCTGGTACATATTTACACTATAAATTATAGTTGTTAGCTGAGGTACATTTAAAAATAATTGTCTCTGATTATCCTGTAAATTCTTTATCCATCTCAAAGCATATGCTAGGTTCACTATTACAAATACAGAACAGAAATGTTATCATTCTGTGGTAGCGTGATTCGTATTATTTACCTTCAAATATACCTCTTTTTAGATACATTATACATAGATGTTTTTAAACCAAGTATCAAATTCTATATTAAATCTTAAGGTCTTTGAAGTAATTCTGGAAATTTATATTTTGTATTTTTAGGCTACTTGTTGTGAATGGTGCCATGCATTGTGTGCGGAAATATTATTAGCAATATAAATATTCACTGCAAACAGTTTGAGCTTATTTGATTAAAAAACTTAATTACTATTTATTCCATAGTAATTACCATGACACCTTTTAAGTTAATATTTTAGAAACATTGATCATGACAAATCTTTTAAATATCAGAATATGGGCAGCATGTAATTTGAATTATTAAGCCTTCTGGCATAAAAAATAATTGGTTAAGAATTCATTTCTAAAATAAGACTGTACTAAAAATTCTCCTGAATTAATCACCCTATGAATACCTTGTTTTTATTTAATATGAGTTAAATGTGGCTCATCACAAATACTAAGTAGATACCTATGAAAAATTAAAAGCACTTCATTTGCATATACGGTTTTGATATAACAGCTGCTGCCATTTACTACCTGAGCTGTGAAACAGCTGGTAAGATGCATAAAAAATTGATTATCCAGTAGGAACATGTTTATTGAAAATATAATTATTTCTTTCAGTCTAGTGTTAATGTCTCCTACAGCATGTTTACGTGCACTGCTGTAGGCTTTACAAGGTTATTGATTCCTCTGTATAGCAAATCCTACCCCTTTATAACTGTCAAGTAAATGCTTACATTGAGAGGATTATATAGAGGAAAGTCATGTTACCAGCTATTCAGGTACAGTTTTGTATAAAGTGTAGAGTGATCAGTTTTGTTCAAATTAATAAAATTGAACTACTTTTGAGACTTGTGTGGTATATTCAGCCAGAAACAAGTATCAAAATGTATTCCAGTTGATACATCTGATTGTAGCTGTTAGCTCTTAGTTTCTGTTTCAGCTGTTTCATAAAAGAATGCTCTTTCACATTGCCAGGTAAATCTATAATTTGTTCAGAGTTTGGCTATTTTTAAATAGTTCTGAAAATAGTAGACTCATATTGGATACCTGGGAGGCTGTAGATGCTGTATATTCTTGGTGAACATTCAACAAATATTTATTCTGCTAACAACTAAGAACATACTTCTTATTCATCAAAATCTGTGAAATTTCTTCTGAAATGTAAAATTATTTCCACAGACTTTCAGCATTTCTTTTAAATCTTTAATTCCCTTTCAGCTCAGAGCATGCAGTCTAGTCTTAATAAGAAAACTGCAAATTTAGATAGAGTAGATATGTATGTCTTTACTTATTTCAAGAAATCAGGTTGGCTTCTCTACACTTTCAGGTTCTGTAGTGTCAGCACTCGTCTTACATCATCATCATAAACTTCAGAGGTTCAACAGCTTGAAATTGTGGGAGTTCTTTATACAAAAGGTTCTTGATCTGAAGAAGCAGCTCAATATATCTAACACATTTCCATAAGTAAGATGTCTATCTGCATTACATAAAATAAACCAGATCTACATACTCAACTCTTCTTCTCCCTGTTCCATGAATTAATAATGGTCACAAGCGTTAAGAAAATTCAAAACCTTCCTCATTTTCTCTGTCACATAATGCATTGAATCTGCAATTCACAGCAAAAACTTTCCTAATGAAAAGTCGAAATGGAATATACATATACCAGTATTCTCTTTCGGTTTAAATGAAGTGTTGACATCTTTTTTACCTTCATAGCAGGTGTCCCACTTACAGCATATAAACTCAGTTTTTCCATGTTTAAACTGAATTCTTTGTTAGTAGGTTTTTAGGGATTACTGGTTATGCCAATAGCTAATTACATGTTGAAAACTTAAATCTTAGTTGCTCTTTACCTTTATAATCAGATTGGCATATGTCTGTTTCTTCTCTTATATGAAATATTTCTTACTCTAGCCCTCTAAGACTATGATATTTAGGAAAGGTTTATGAAAAAGATGAGGAAATTGGAGCCATTAAATTTCTAAACCATATATTTTATTTTTTAAGCAATATTAATGTGCTGTGAAAAGTGAGAAAATTAGCACTCTAATTTCATCCTGCCTCTTGATATTTGTAGTTATTTTCATTTTATTTTTATATTTTCAGTGTTTAAACATTTGGGCCTTTTTTTGTACTCCTGCTCTGTCTGCTTTACATACTTGTGTTGCTGTCTGCCATTTCTAAATTTATGGGATATAGTTGTAACACCTGTTTCAATGCCCTTGTCTGCAAATTCTATCGTATGTATTTTTTTCTGGTTCTTGCCATGGCATTGGGTTGTTTCCTCATGCATATATGCTAAAGACTTGGGAAAGCCCTGCAGATCCTGAGTTCTCATTTTGTACCTCTTTCTTCAAATGGCTCTTTCCTTTCCAGTATGCTGCCCTTGCATGTGCTAGCTACCTTGGCTTTCCTGAATGGAGACTACTGAACTCTGTTTAGGTTCTCTGTGCCCTGACTGCAATCTGGAAATTCTCTCTAGGGATTAAGTTTGAATAATTGTAGGGATCACCTTATCTTGTCCCTTATTTGATTATTGTCCAATTTCTCAAAATTGATATTTCCTATATTTTGTCCAATTTTATAGTTGTGTAAGTTGTTTAAATCCATTCCTCATTCTTTTTGTCTTGGTTGGAATTAGAAATTTCCTGGTTGGTTTTGTTTTTCCTTTTTTTTAGATGACTGTTTCTGCCAGATTGCCTGACTTTTTCTTTGAATTTTAACAGTCTTAAGGTTGATTCAACCTAAGAAACTCCCTAAATTACTGTTCTAGATTCTATAAAATTATCTAGCTGTCACTTTGTTATTTAAAAATAAATTTAAAAGCTCTTAGCTAGTAGATAACTGTTCATCCATGTATAATTACTAATGTTATAGTAATTTTTCTAATATTGTCAGTCAGTCCTTAATAGTGTTTTGGACTACATTGTGAGTACAGTGGGATTTTGCACAGAAATTTATGCATTATTTCTAAAGACTTTTTAATGAGAAAAAGGTTCCAAGTTTTAAATACGTGGTAAAACACTAATCAGCTTGCAAGTTTGGGCTTATATAGGGAGAAATTTTAACTTTAGAGATCAAACACATATTTAAGAAATAGGTTAACAAAAGCTTCCAGTGCCATGTGACTTACTTTGCATAAACTGTCACCCAATGTGTGTTCTTTTTTACTATTTCAAAATTAAGCACTGTAATGGAAGAATAGTGAATCATAGTTTGTCAATAATTGTTTGAGAATATGGGACCAGTAGTTTGAATTTTCCTTTGACTCCTATGCATATTTCCTTTTTTCTGTGATTTTTCTAGTTCCAGTGGCTTATTACAGATCTTCTCTTACCCTGTCTGTCTTTAATTTATAACTCCATCTGACTGCTTTTATCTCTTTTCAGTCTACAGTCTTACCATTTTGGTTAATATAGTTTTTGTGAGGGTAAAGTTTTAAATGTTACTAATAGTTGCTTCTGGAATAACGGGAGGTATGATCATGGATAATTGGAGGAAACATGGTTTGGAGAAGTGTACAACCTTGGAGGAAAGGAGTAGAGTTCCCATATTTGGTAAGAAATAGGAGTTTTTGCATGTAAAGGACAAGCAGTAATCAATAACAACTATTTAGGTCTTACATCTCTCACTTTGTTTGTCCTGGTTGGGTTTTCTACTAAAATTCTTAATGACTACATGAATAATAATTTATCTTAGTAGAACTGTTACTTAGACTCACAATTAAATATCTCTGTCAGTAATGTGAAAGCAATAACTAAATTCATTAAAATGAGGTGATAAATTATAAGAAATCTAGTCTATGAGATCATTATTTGGAATTTTACATATTAGAAGTTTTTCAGTGAACGTTGAATAACAAATTAGAATGAATGTATAATGAAATAATATAATTGCTGTTTTTTTAGGATTTGGTTTTCTTTTGATAGCATTTACTAAAAAATATTCTGCAGTATAACATGATTAGGAATTTTAAAAGACATTTGATTATGTTCAAAATTGTATCATCTAGTATTCTAACGTTGTCATGAAAAAATTTGAGAAAGGTTCTTATGAAAGGGAATAAATTTGTCTCGTAATGGTGACCTAATAGAAATTAGAGTAATGTACAAGGAAATGAAAGATACCTATTAATTTAATATATATGTATGAGATTTGTACTACTATCTCCCCCCAAAAAAATCTGGATAGGTGAAAATAGAAAAGTTTTGCTCACTTATAGACAGTTACTTAAACTCGTTGCCATAAAACCTTATTACACCATAGAAAAAGCCTTTGTAATATCATGTTGTGAACGCTGTACTATTATAATGAATGTACTTTGGCAAAATAAGTAAACAAATGGATTTTTTTTAAGTTTAAGCTATTTAATTGTGAATGATAATTGACTTAATAGGTCACAGTTCTTTATAAAGCATTTAGCTATGAATGAATTCAAGGCATTTTTGGAATTTATTAATCTTCATAATAGTCTTCTGAGATTATTAGTTAAGGAGTTGGATGGTTGAACTACCTCTGACTTTTCATTTTATCAGTGTTCTAAATGCAGTTTTTGAACGCTTATGTATTGGAACTCCCGTTGTATTGGTCAAATCAGAGATCATCATTTGGCTTTATTTCTGCATTTTTTTACTTCAAGTTTTTGACTATACTATTCTGGATTGCTTCACTGACTTCATTAGGGAGTAATTGTGAGTTTTTAAGCCTTTTTTAAAATTTTAAGAAATATCCTTATAGGTGATATTACATTTATAAATTCAAAAAATAAAATAAGAAAAATGTGTTTTTTTTCCCTTCTATCTGGAGCATTACATGTTTGTATATAATTCCTGACATTTAGTATAGTAGTACACCCAACCCCCACCCCTCCTTCCAACCCTTATCCGCCGTTCTACTTTTTGTGCTTTCAGTTACCCATGATCAACTTCAACCTGAAAATAGTAAATGGAAAATTCCAGCAATAAACAGTTTTTAAGTTTAAATTGTGCACCATTCTGAGTAGGCTGATGAAATCTTGTGCCATCCTGCTCTGTCCTTTGTCCAGCATACCCACACTGTACACTACCTGCCCTTTAGTCACTTAGTAGCTGTCTCAGTTATCAGATCAGTTGTTGCAGTATCACAGTGCTTGTGTTCAAACAACCCTTATCTTACTTCATAATGGCCGCAAAGTGCAAGAATAGTGCTGATGAAAAAAACATAATATATAAAGGGTTCAGTACTGTTGGCAGTTGCAGGTATACACTGGCGTTCTTGGAACGTATTCCTCACAGATAAAGGGGTTGTTGTATATATATGAATCTTTGTCTTGCAGGAATTTAGAGTTTTATGTACCAATTTGATATCCCTTCAAGTAAAGCCCAAAACTATGTGGTAAAAATGTCTATCTTTAGCTTGGATATAATATAGAGAGAAAGACAAAGACTGTTAGTTGTATTGCTTCTTAAGCATCAGTGTTAGAGTTCAATTTTTAACTTAAAAAGTTTTTTCCTTATGTTATTGATGTCCATTGAGTTACACAAATGATTACTGTTCTTCTTCCTTATTAGAGACAATCTTTGATTCATACTAGAAAATTTTTCAAACAGGAATGTGATTTTTAGAAATTCTATTTGTACATATTTTCAGTTTGTCTAGAATTTTTTTCTGGCAAGTTAAACTCTAACAGTATCATTTTTTAGACTACTACTTTGAATTTTTATAGATAAATATTTTCTCCAAGTAGAGCAGTTTACTCCTATATTCCTATAATTTTTCTTAAGTCTTACTTTTAGCAGTTGTCAAAAATAAAACTCTCTACTAGAAGGAGGGAATCTATGAAATATTAAAGTAAGGTTATTTTCAGCTAAACAGATAATCTTTTTACTTATAGTAGAAAAGTAAGATAGTGTTGATTAAAGAAGTTTTGGGCTCTAAAGATAAAGATTGGAAGTTTTTGTTTTGGATTTGTGACATTATAATGAAGTCTTTGAATATTATGTGAGGTTGGAAACCACACTACGTGCTAATTGCCTTAGAAGGTAAGAAAATAAACGTATGTATAGCAATTAGTTATTAAGGCAGTAGGTTCTTATATAGAGCCTCAAATGAATTAACAAACCATCTACTGAAATATTTACACTTCAGTTTATTTATATATTTCAGACCGCTCAGCAATTGCTTGAGAAAATGTGTACTAAATCTCTTTAATAAACATCTTTGAGAGGGAAAATTTATAGACATTGTGATGACAGTATACATTTTTATGTGCTAGTTGTCACATCTTTGAAATTGTATATAAATTGGACATAGTCTAGTATCTGTAGAAGTATATCCGTTTTCTGACATATATTACTGTATACAATCTTTATAGCTTAATATGATTTAACCCATATGTTCTGTTGTCTCTATTCTTCTAGATAAATTAAATTGGCTTTAATCTCTTTATAGCAGCTTTATTGAGATATTTATATACTGTAAAGTTTACTGGTTTAAAGTATACAATTCAGTGATTGTTAGTATATTCATGGAGTTCTGCAACCATCACTGTAATATAATTTTAGAACTTTAACATCACCACAAAAAGAAACTTTGTACCAATTAGCAGTTATTCTCCATGTTCCCTGCATTCAATCTGGTATCCACATCTCATAATGGTTTCAGTGATATTCAGGTATTTTGGCTATAAATTATATAATTGTTCCTAATTAGACAAATAATGAATTTATGTCTTTGTTCTTTGACATATGTAGTGGAAGTCATAATAAGTCTCTTTTGTTTTCTTCCTATTACCTCTTTCTCTTTTGCAGGTACTCTAAAGAGTGTCTTCTGAGCTTTTGTTCTCATTTATTTGTTCTAGATACAACGTTACCATGTTTTGGGGTCAGTTCTTTAAAATGTCCCCTAATTTTTTTTTTTCTGATTTGGCTGAATGACATGTTGTAGATGAAGATTTTAAAATTATATTTGATAAAGTGGGATGAAAAATGAGAAAACAGTTTTCTTCCTTCCCAGTACTTACTCAGGCATATTAAATCCATATTTGCTGTTATCCAGCTTCAGACCAATACAGGTTTCTCAGCTATATCACAGGGCTCATTTGACTCTAACCTCTTGTGTCTGTCATGTGTTTTCTCTCTACCACTTGGACATATTCATGTTAACTTTTTCACTGACATTGTACTGATACAATTAGAAACATTAGCAAATCCTAAATAGTTGAAGATATTCTGCAAGATAGCTTGCTGCTTTTCCAAATTGCATTCCTCTTGTACTCTATACAGATTGCTGACACAAGTTTTTCTTTAAATTTTGATAAACCCTTGAACGCTTTTCCCTGTAACTCTTTCC
>NW_006795130.1:2107524-2170269 GCF_000442215.2 Lipotes vexillifer | reverse complement strand
CTTTCCCTATAATACCCTTAGCCCAAACATAAATTTTGTGTAACCTCCCACCCCTGTTTAACTCTGCTGTCCTGACTAGTCATTTTGTGTATTCATTTTTCAAAGTATTATTTCTTTCTTCATTCTATAAACAATTTAAGACCAACTTTATTATTGTTGTTAAGTTTAAGGGACATGACATAAACTGTCACAATCAAATAAAATATAAAATATATAGTAACCCACCAAAAATATTTTGGTTCAATCTTTTCAGAAAGGTGCACATATACAAAATAAAAGAGCACCATATATTTTGTTACTCATCCTACAAAAATAATTATTTTTACAGATATGTAGCTCCTTTAAGGTTAACATTTGACAGCTATAATAAACTAAATTGAATCTTAAAAATATTATTTTGCTTAAGAATGTTGACTAGCGTTTCTGAGGTAGATTGATGTGCTTAGTGTAGTAGATTTTAATCTTTTCTGAGGTTTGAACCATTCCAGAAAAATTTATTTACTCATAAAATTATTATATAATTTTTGGTAGTTCATAGATTCAAAAAGCCTTTCTGCTAATTAATGGAGCCCAGTTCAAGAACCTCTGTTATAGTAAATAGTGAATTAAATGATACATAAGCCAGTTATAGTTCCATATTAGAAAATGTCCATTCTGGATTTCTAAAACTTTTCTAGTTGTGACTCTATACTTGTTGTTATATCAGTCAAGAATTGTTTTTTGTAAAAATATGTTAAAGTGGAGAATCAGACTTAGTGGTGAAATGATGTATTTAGTGCCAGAGATAGAAAAGCAGAATTCTATAAAATTATTCAAATATCTTTGAATCATTTGCTCTCTTTTAAAAATATCTGTATGTTTTCATTACCTGAATATAACAAAAGACCTAATAATGCTAGTGCTTCTTTGTAAATATTCCCTAAAGTCATTTTTATTTCAGTCTGTCAGGGTGGTCATTGTGATGTTTTCAGGTAGACTGTAGCATTTTTACTTCCTCAGATGAGCCAAATTGGGACTATACTTTGTGGAAAGTTTTTTTAATATAGTATGTAGACATTGGTAAGAATCGGAATGTCCACTGACTTATTAGTTTCACAGATGCTTCCATAATACTTAGTGTACCCTTGGGTATGTTAAATTATCATATCCTGACAGCAATCCTGAAACATGCCAATCTTATAAAGCCATATTTCTGAGAACTAAAGCAAGCTTTCAGCGAACCATCTCTGACATGCCATGTTAATTTCCGTAGCTATCATTACTGGAAGTGGTAGTATTTCTAAGGCATGGAGAATCTTGATAAATCTACCAAGTAAAAAAATAGGACGAAATATCTACCTTATCACTGGGTTTCCAATTATGAGGTTTGGTTTCTTTCAATCCCAACTGAATCATTTCAAAAATAATGATAAGCATCTTTTTTCTCTTATCTTGAGTTATAAAATAGTTATTTAGGTGTACAATATATCAAAACACAATAACTTAGTCTATTTTCATTGTGTCTAGTGTTCATATTGTGAATGAAAACTTCATTCTGTCATCTCATAGTATATTTACATATACACATGATTTTTGCCTTAAGTAGAAAAGAAACAGCTGACAGATACCTAGGTTAATTTCCTTTTTAAAATTGCAGCAAACTGTTCTATGATTCTTTTGTGTGTTTGGGGCTATTTTGTGGAGAAAGAATTTGTCAAGCAACATTTGAGGGACATTGGCCTTTTGTACCCTTTCCTAAATAAACTTAAACAGAAACCTGTCAACTCAAGAATAAAATATTTCTTTGTAAATTCTCACCTGCAAATTATTGATAATGGAAGGAGCACCTTTTTAATCCTTATATCCCCCTACTCCTCAACAGCTTTTAGATTGTAGATAAACTTCCCAGCTCAGTAATTAACTGAGCTCAGTCATCGCACCCCATATCATGTGATTTTTTTTTTCAGTAGAATACATTATTAGAGCACTTACACAGCCAGTCTAGCTGCAGCAGCCCAGGCGGCAACAGCAGTGCCATTTTTCACAAAGGAAATGTTGAACAGGAGCCAAATGTTTGGTGGCAGTCTGTTGCTAGGAAATCAAGGTCCTGAGGCGATTAATGACAAAGCAAGCAATAACAAGAAGGCAGAATTACAGATTTAAAAGAGAAAAAAGTGGTTGGTGTTATAATTACCCAAAGAAATCCGCACTCATTAAATTGGCTGTTTTTATGATTGACTTTAATTGGAGGTTAGCTCAGATATTTAGCTCCTTTCCCACCCCTTTAAACACACACAGGCACATAATCTGTAGAACTGCAGACTTGTTTTTCTAAGCATTGAGAGGAGCTTGCCCTGTAATTTGATCCCCACTGACAGATGCATTTTCTATGCTGCCATTTTGAATTAACCTATTGTAGAACAATTTTCTTCAGCCCTGTTGAATAAAACATCTAGTCTGATTACCTCCGATGGATTTGATAGAGTAAAAGAATGTACTTCTCATTGAAGTAGACTGTTTGCATGGACTCTACTGATTTTGAACTCTGCCAGTAAGCACAATCATTTGTAATTAATTTTCGAAGAAATTTGTGGGGAGGAGGTAATGAGAGTCACCCTTTTATAGTTTAATGTTTGGGCATTTGCATCAAAACAGTATTATTCTTACAAGAAAGTGTTATTTTTCAATAAGATGTTCATATGCATTTGAAAATTTTTTGTGAATCTTCATCTATACTGTTGATAATTTTAGGAATAGAATCTTGTACTTATGTGCTCTGAAATGACCATTCTTCCTCCCCACCAACAGTATTTTAATTATAGGACTCAATATGCTTCAAAGCAACCTATTGTGAAACTGTTTTTAATATATAAAATATTTAATTAAAATGATTTTAAGATCTGCCTGCTTCAATAAATCTTTGGTGTATGTATCAAAAAGAAAAGAATTCCTTTATTTAAATTTTCTATAGTTTGATAAAATATATTACCAGAAAATCATTGATCAGTCTTTCATGTACGGTACCAGACGAAGCATCACAGTTTATTTACCTTTCAGAAGCCTTAAGAATAAAGTTACATGATGCCACTGCTCTCCAGATTTTTAATCAAACCCTGGAACAAAAGAGCCAAGCACATTCTATCTGACAATACACACAGCGCTAATCAGATGCCAATGCCAAGCTGTCTGCTTTGTTAAATACTTAGCTTCCTAGAGGCAGGAAGACAGCTGCTATAAGTATGATGAAATTTGGTAGTTCAATCTATTTTTACTACCCTTGGGCTGCTAAGATACTGTTAATTTAGACCACCCCAATTGGTACACTTTAGGAAGTTTTTTAAAGAGTTTGTAATTAAAATGATAAAACATCGTTATTACATTGAAAACCTTCTGTAAGTTTTACATTTGACAGATACCTACTGAGATAACCCCCAGCATGTAATTTACAATGATATAATGGTTGTAGTTGCATTTTGGAAAAAAAAAAAAAAAAAAAGAGGAACTACAGGAGACAAGTGCTTCCTTTAGAAGAGGCCAAATATTATTTAAAACGTTAACACAGATACTGCCACCAGGGGGAGAAAGCTAAACTTAAAGTCTGATGATAATACTGCCAGTAAGTGGATTGTGCTGCTTAGACCCATATAGTTAACCGTATCTCCAGATGATACTGCCTTTGGGGACATGATTCTCAAATTGTATGTGAAATCTGTACTGATTTAACAGACTACTTAAATGTAAGTAAAATGGAAACTTCCAAACCTCATTTTTTTTTTCTTTTAAGAGAGGGTGCAAATAAGCAAGCTGAAGATTTTTATTATATTTTTTTAACTGTCAATCTACTTGAGCTATCCTTTTGAAATTGAATTCTTCAGATCTATGCTATTGGGTGGCTGTCAGTGTATCTACTAAGATTAAATAGTCACATAATTGATATACCAAATTGAGTAGTCTGTAAGATAATTTTCTAGTTTATTGTCCCTACACTGTAGTTGTGGGTTTGTTTTTGTTTTTGTTTTTTAAAATGTTTCTAGTAAACCATTTACAATTCAATCCTAAACATTTGTGTGAACAAAGCTTACAGGGTCCTTCCTTGGAGAATATTTTCTAAATGTATAAAATAGGTGCTTGGGACTAGAACCCAACTCCCAACCATGAACAATGTCAAAGTTGATCTCATACTCTCACATGTCTTTTCTCCAGTCTAGAACTCTGAAGTGATAGATTATAAGCACTCAACCATAACTTTTAAGCATTGATTCTCCTCACAGTTTTAGGTTTTATTTTGTGAAGAATCATGACTTTTAATTTTTATACTCTGATTTTTAGTCATTGAGATGTTAAAATTACAAGTGATGGGGAAAGAAAATCATTAACTACAAAGAAGACACAGGTTAATTTTTGGGGTGATAGAACTGTTCTTGTATGGTACTATAGTGGTAGGTACGTGATTCTGTGCATTTGTTAAAGCCCATAGAACTGTACATCACAAGGAGTTAACTTGCAAATGCTTTTAATGTTGGGAATCCTAGGATTAGTGCAGACTTTGACAAATGAATCAACCTGTGTTACAAATATATGACATCACCTCACTGAAGGGGTGTAGAAAAAAGGAGCTGACCTAAGTAACTTTGGAAAATGGTGTCTTAACTGGAAAGTGTTGTTAAATACAGAGGAACACTATAGAAACACTGTATTCTACTGGGCAGATTTGTTTCTTACAGGAGTATGAGTTTTAATAATTCTTAGCCCACTTTGCATATATACTGGAGTTGGATAAATATCTAAATAAATGATGGATGGTGGGATTCAGGTTTCTCACTGTCAGAGAGGGATGTTACAGATAAACAAGATAAGCTGGGGGGAAGGCTAAAATAAACCCTGTGGTACTGAGTTAGAGTTGGAGATAATAGTATGAATTCATGTTCAGCTTAATATGTATAAATGGGTAGATGGAGAAATAATTACAGGTACATGTGTACATGTACCATGTGGGATGGTACAGCATGTGGGATCCTCCCAGACCGGGGCACGAACCCGTGTCCCCTGCCTCGGCAGGTGGACTCTCAACCACTGCACCACCAGGGAAGCCCTACCAGTATCTTTGAATCTCTATGTGATCCTTATGATTCCATGTCTCTTTCCACCCTCAATGTAACCATTATCTTGAATTTTATGAATATTATTCCCATGTTTTTCTTTAGAGATTAACCACATATGTATCCCTAATCATTCTATCACATCCCTTAACCTTTTAACATAATTTATCTTCTTTGCTACTTTCTGGATAATTTTTTCAGATTTATATTCTGATGTTTCTAATTGTGTCTTCAGTAGTGTCTAATATTCTTTTATGCCTGTCCATTGAGTTTTAATATCCAATACTTTATTTTTCACTTTCATTTCTTTCAAATGTGCTTCTTGTTTCATCATTTTGATAAACTCTGACTCCTTTCTTCTGTTTCTAATCCTTTCATTTCTTTACATACATTAATCTTATTTTCTATTTTGTGCCTAGCCTAATAGTTAAAACTTTTGCAGTTCTGATTTTGTTGTCTATTGTTTCTGCTGGCTCTTATTCAGGCTCCCTTACGTTTTGTTTGTGAGCTGATATTCATTATTTGTAGTAAATTTGAGGCTGAGATGAAGATATGTTTCCTGAGAGAGGATTTGCATGGGAATCTGCCAAAAGCCTGGGGATACTGGTGGCCTGGGAACGCATTCACATAAATTTTAGACTTAAAGTTTTGTGGGCTGCATAGGTAACATGAGTTGTAGACCCATAAACGTTCATGAGGGTGGGCTTGTGGTTAAATTTTCAGGGAAGATATTTTTACCTCCACCTAGCATCAAGTTTGAAACGGGAATTTCCTTGTGATTCTTTCTTTAGGAAAGGCATACTTCTGTTTCACTCTTACACTAAGTGTGCAGCTCTTCAGAGTTCCAGCTTTATGTGGAGATCTCTATAGACTCCCTATCTTTGATATACCTAGGATTTCTCTCCTAAACCTTGGGCTTAGTAGTGTGCTGGTAAATACTTTGAAACTTGCTCTCTAGAGGAAAAAAAAAGTCCTGATATTTAATATTTTCTAATTTTATATTACGGCTGATTTCAAGCTGCCAGTGTGAAGTCATTGAACATGAATTTGGAAAAGATATGTATAGTTTGCTTTCACAAGCCGTTTTCAGCACACTACTGGCAGCTCTATACATGGCTGTGAAGCCTAAAGCTCAGTTCACGGGATTTGGCATGTCCCCAGAATGAAAGACATCCGAGTATTTGCTTATCTCCCTGCATTTCCATTTTTACTTTGTTTTAGCTTTCTGAGTATTCTGTGTTAACCTAGCAATGCATTTCAAAACAAAAAAGATTCTTTTTTTTGTTAACTCATCATTTGTTGTTGTTTTCAGCAAAAGGGCTATGTTATGGTAACTGAGTCGGCTTGACTACCAAAAATAGAACTTCTCCTTCTAACAATATAATTTATTTTTTATTTTTCTATTATAAACATGATACATGATTACATTAAACTTGAGACATGTAAAAAGTATAGAGAAGAATATTAAAATCCCCCATAATCCCATCACACATTTATTTTTTGTGCGTACATTTGTCCCTTTGAGTTTTTATATAATTTACATCATACTGTATCTACTGTTTCATAATATGATTTTTGTTTCTTAATATTTAATGAATGTTTGCTCGTCATTAAATATTCCTCCACAAGACCCCCACACCCCATTACACATAAGAGTAAAGAAAAACATCTGCACAGATAGGAATTAGTTTAATCCAGGAATCCAATCCTTATGGCATATTAAAATAATTTGCTAAGGTTATTTATTGCAGCATTTATAATTTAAAAATATTAGAATCTATATAAATGACCAATCATAGGAGATTTGTTGAATAAACTATGGTACATACACACTATAGAGTACTATGCAGCTTTCTAATAAGCAGATGTGGATTGATTTCCAGGAAATATGACACAAAAAGAAAGCACAAAAGAATATATATAGTGTTACCTTTTGTGTAAGAAAAAGGGAAAATAAAACATGCATATATGCAGGAAGGGTAAAGTAGAAAACAATAAAATCAGTAACCTAAATGTGGCAGAAAGAGTGATGGAAGAGATGTTGGTGAGCATGACACTTCTTGGAGTTTATTTTTTTGGTATAGTTTCAAATTTTGATAGCATGTTAATACCCTGCCTAGTCAAAGGTTAAAAGAAAATGCATGACATCGGTAGGATAGGGGATGTAAAATAGTAAGCATACTAAAACGGATGAACTTAATTGTTTATCAAAAGTCAAATGAATACTGTATATCGAAGGATAAAGAAGAAAGAAGGGAGGACTCAGCCAAGTAATTTATGAGCACAATATTGGATTACGTGTCCTCAGTTTGGGGCAGAGTGGGAGAGGAGAAAAGTATTGCATACAAATCCTGAACTTTTTTTATTAAGGTTTGTTTATTTTGGTGGTATGGGCAAACTAATGCTGAAACTATTTTGAGCAAATGAGTAATTGACTTAATATTGTTTGGATCCTGCGTTATCACTGTGGAAAAATGGACACACGAATATAGAATGAGAGAAGACAGAAAAGAATGCTGTGAGAATGGATTGGATTAGAGGTATCTGTGTAAATATATACATTCCTGTGTAAAAGTGATTTATGTGTGTGTGTACTTGTATATGTGTGTGTTTTTATGTGAATATATATGCGTTTATTTCCTAGTTCTCTTGCCAAATGGGCAAAAGAGCAAAGTCGCTCAAGTAGTAATGACACAGCTAGCACTATTTCCCACTCTATTAGTTTCCTAGGGCTGCTGTAACAAATTACCAGAAACTTAAAACAACAGAAATTTATTCTCTCATAGTTCAGGAGTCCAGACATTCGAAATCAAGGTGTTGACAGGGTTGCTTAATTCTTGATCTCGGAGAGACAAAGAGGGAATCTGTCCCATGCCTCTCTCCTAACTTCTAGTGGTTGCCTGCAGTTCTTGAAGTTCCTTGGCCTGTGGCAACATAACTCTAGTCTCTGCCTCCATTGTCACATGCATTTTCCATGTGTCCATGTCCAGATTTCCTTCTAATAAGGACATCAGTCAGTGGATTAGGGCCCACACAGTGTGATCTCATCTTGGTATGTCTGCAAAAACTCTATTTCTAAGTAAGCCTGCAATCACAAGTAATACCAGCAGTTAGGCCTTAAACATATCTTTTTTGTGGGACACAATTCAACCCACAGCACCACTAAAAGGAACCAGGACTCCATGTTGAAATGGCAGGTTCCAGATCTAGGGCCAAGTACATACAAGGTGAACATCTTGTAATGTCACACAGGAAGTGCTCAAAACAATGATGGAGGGTTTATCTTAATTATGTAGGAGATAGCTTGAAGGTATCCCACTGGCGAAATCTGGGACAGTTTGAGCATCAATATAATTAAATACAGTAATGAATTATAAACCACTGGGAAAAAAAGAGTTTTATGAGATTATGCCAATCATAGGTGAAATGGAGGAAGAAAAAGGAAGGAAATAAGGAAAAGGAAGGCATCTTGCCGACAGTAGAATGCTGAAAGTTGAATGGCAAATGTGAAAGGTGTGGTGGAGTTGGAGAAAAACAAAAATGAAAACAAACCTGATATTATTTTTGGGAAAAGATTAGATCAGGCAAAAATCATCAGTAGATACAACATCTAAGAGGATGGGTTGATGAGGAGCAGGATGTTTGCATGGTCTTAAAGTGGCTCCCCAAAGAATGTTTATTAGTTGTAGGGGCAAAAAGAAATAGTAGTAATGCAATGGATATGTCAAGCCCTAGTGATCAAAATTTTGATCACCAGTGAGGGTCAGATGGCCATTGTGTGCCTACGGATGAGGTTCTCTGAGGAGGACACAACATCACCTATGCAATATTCTGGCTTAGAATGCATAATCTCAACCTAATCACAAGGACATTAGAAAAATACACTCAAATCGAGAAGGAATAACAGCAAGTGCAAATAAATAAGGCAAATGAGGTAAAAATGTTAACAGGGGAATCTGGGTAAAAGGCATATGTATATGGGTGTTCCTGTACAATTTTTATTTTTGGAACTTTTTTGCATTTGAAATTATTTCCAATCAAAAATTTAGATAAATTATTCTTTAGTAACAGAGGAGAAATTGAGAAGAAAAACATTTTAAAGTGGACTCAGATAGTGGAGAGTCCCAAATGACACTTAGCCAACCTTCTAAGTGAATATTACTCAAACTATTCAATTAGGAAACTGATTTTGGTGTAATTGTGAAATGTCTTATTACACTGACTTTATGCTTCTTACAGCATTAAATTATATTAACTAGAATCACCTTGAGATTTAACATGATAGCAGTTTAATATGTGGTTATATGTATAGTTAATATATATTATATATATAGTTTAGAGTTAATATATAATTACACAGTCGTCTCCCAGTATCTGTGGGGAATCAGTTCAGGAGCCACATCCCCCCACCAAGGATACCAAAATCCTTGGATGCTAAAATCTCATATAAAATGGTGTGGTACAATCAGCCCTCCATATCAAGGTGTTTCTGCTTCCACAGATACAGAAGGCTGGCTATATAGTTAATATATGCTTGTACTGTAACTTGAAACAAAATATCTCAATTCTTTCCATTAATTCTGATCAATTTTTATATGCATAAAAGAGATTGTTAGAATTATTTGAAGAAACCTGCAAATTCTTAAGACAAGTGGCCTTATTAACCACAATTCATATCTGTAGTAGATATAGAGAAGAAAGAGATTAAAAATATACCCATCAGCTCTTTCAATCAAGTTGGATATATTATGAATGGATTTTAAGCCAAGAAAGTTTTCATGAGAAGGGAAGAAGGAGAAACTCTCTGATAACAGAGGAAAATTTTTGTAGTCATCCATAATCAGTTATACAAATATAAAAACAAAATTTGACAGGTGATATTCTCAAACTTGGAGATTCAGAAGAGTGAATTTATCAGTGCACTAGAAGCAAATACATTTCTCAGGAGCATTCATTTGTTCAAGTGCTTATCATGTGCTAGACAGTGTTTTAGGCTTTTAGAACATAGTTGAGAATAAGGATTGTATTTATAATAGACAATATAACAGAAAATATTCTCTGAAGAATTGTTAATAATAGATCATATTTGTGTAGCACTTACTCTGTGCCATATACCATTCTAAGATCTTTACATATATTAATTTATTTACCTCAGATAACCTTATGAGCATAGATACTGTTATCTCCTCCATTTAATAGCTGAAGAAACAGAAGCATGGAGACGTTAATTAACTTGCTCCAGGTCTCACAGCTAGTAAGTGGCTAACCCAGGATTTGAACACATCATGTAGGCTCCTGTGTCCAAGCCCTTTTTTTAAATAAAACTTTTGTTTTGAAATCACTGAAGATTCACGTCATCATAAGAAGTAATACAGAGAGATCTCATATACCCTTTACACAGTTTCCCAAAGTTAATCTCTTATAAAACTACAATACAATTTCACAACCATCGTAATGACAGTGATATAATTCAGATACTAAACATATCCATCACAAGAATCTCTCATTAAGAATGCTCAACATCATTAATCATTAGAGAAATGCAAATCAAAACTACAATGAGGGGGCTTCCCTGGTGGTGCAGTGGTTGAGAGTCCGCCTGCAGGGACACGGGTTCGTGCCCCGGTCTGGGAAGATCCCACATGCCGCAGAGCGTCTGGGCCCGTGAGCCATGGCCGCTGAGCCTGCGCGTCCGGAGCCTCTGCTCCACAACGGGAGAGGCCACAACGGTGAGAGGCCCGCATACCGAAGAAAAAAAAAAAAAACTGCAATGAGATATCATATCACACCAGTCAGAATGGCCATCATCAAAAAATCTACAAACAGTAAATGCTGGAGAGGGTGTGGAGAAAAGGGAACCTTCTTGCACTGTTGGTGGGAATGTAAATTGATACAGCCACTATGGAGAACAGTATGGAGGTTCCTTAAAAAACTAAAAGTAGAACTACCATACGACCCAGCAATCCCACTACTGGGCATATACCCTGAGAAAACCATAATTCAAAAAGAGTCATGTACCAAAATGTTCATTGCAGCTCTATTTACAATAGCCAGGACATGGAAGCAACCTAAGTGTCCATGGAATATTTCTCAACCATAAAAAGAAATGAAATTGAGTTATTTGTAGTGAGGTGGATGGACCTAGAGTCTGTCATACAGAGTGAAGTAAGTCAGAAAGAGAAAAACAAATACCATATGCTAACACATATATATAGAATCTTAAAAAAAAAAAAAAAGGTCATGAGGAACCTAGGGGCAAGACGGGTATAAAGACACAGACCTACTAGAGAATGGACTTGAGGATATGGGGAGGGAGAAAGGTAAGCTGTGACAAAGTGAGAGAGTGGCATGGACATATATTCACTACCAAACGTAAAATAGATAGCTAGTGGGAAGCAGCTGCATAGCACAGGGAGATCAGCTCGGTGCTTTGTGACCACCTAGAGGGGTGGGATAGGGAGGGTGGGAGGGAGGGAGATGGAAGAGGGAAGAGATATGGGAACATATGTGTATGTATAACTGATTCACTTTGTTATAAAGCAGAAACTAACCATTGTAAAGCAATTATACTCCAATAAAGATGTTAAAAATAATAATGCAATTAAAAAAACAATCTCTCATTGTCTTAGTTCAGGCTACTATATTAAAATGCCACAGACTGGGTGGCTTAAACAATAGAAATTTATTTCTCACAATTCTGGAGGCTGGGAAGTCCAAGATCAGGGTGACAGCATAGCATGGTTGAGTTCTGATGAAGACCTTTTTCCTGACTTGCAGATGCCCACCTTCTTGCTGTAGCCTTACATGGTGGAGAGAAAGGACTGTCTCTCTTGTCTATTCTTATAAAGGCACTAATCCTATTCATGAGGCTTCCACCCTCATGATCTAATAACCTTGAAAGGCCTCACCTCAAAAACATCACACTGGGGATTAGGGCTTTAACATACGAATTTAGGGGGGACACAGACATTCAGTACCTAGCACTTACCTTGCCCCTTTATAGCTACACCCACTTACCTTCTGCCCCACCCCGTTAACCCTGGCAACCATTAGTCTTTTCTCTATAATTCTGTCATTTCAAGAATGTATAAATGGAATCATACGGTATTTCACTTTTGAGATTGGCTTTTTTCACTCAGCATAATCCTGTGGAGAATCATCCAGATTCTTGCATGTATCAGTAGTTCATTCTCTTCTATTAATAAATAGTATTCCATGGTATGGAAGTGCCACAATTTGTTCACTCATTGAAGGACCTGTAGGTTGTTTCTAGTTTGGGACTATTACAAACAAGTTGTTATAAACATTAGTTTATATTTGTTTTTATTTTTCTGAGCTTTTAAGTTATATCCATCCCATTTTACCATCTCTCAATAAATTGAATAGAGAGTGACTTGCTGGTAAGGTGACATTGAAAAGAAGCCTCAGGAATTAAGGGAAAATGCCATGTAGCTCTCTGAGGAAAGCACATTTCAAGCAGGCGGAAGCAGTGCAGAGTCCTTGGTGTGGGAATATGCCTTTAGTATTTGCAACACAGCAAAGGAGGACAGTGAGACACACTGCAAGGAGAATGGAAGGAGATGAGCTCTGAAAGGCAGCTGTGAGTTAGATCTCTAAGATACATAAGGTTTTAAATTTTTCCAAAGTGAGACAGGCAACTATTGAAGAGTTTGAGTAAAGGAGTGGCATATTCTGTATTATATTTTTAAATCACTGTAGCTCCTTGAAAGAAAATAGATGGTACTTATGCCAGGGAGAACAATTAGGAGGCTGTTACAATAGTACTTGCAAATACATGATGGTGGCTTACACTAGTGGTGGAGATGTTTAAGATGGGTCAGATTCGGGATATATATATATTTTTTATATAGATTTATATGTATATATATATATTTTTTTTTTTTTGGCTGCGTTGGGTCTTCGTTGCTGCGCGCGGGCTTTCTCTAGTTGTGGCAAGAGGGGGCTACTCTTCTTTGCGGTGCTCGGGTTTCTCATTGCGGTGGCTTCTATTGTTGCGGATCACGGGCTCTAGGCACGCAGGCTTCAGTAGTTGTGGCACGTGGGCTCAGTAGTTGTGGCTCGCAGGTTCAGTAGTTGTGGCACATGGGCTTAGTTGCTCTGCAGCATGTGGGATCTTCCCAGACCAGGGCTCGAACCTGTGTCCCCTGCATTATTAGCAGATGGATTCTTAACTGCTGCACCACCAGGGAAGTCTTGGATTTATTTATTTATTTATTTATTGATTGATTGATTGATTGATTGATATGCGGGCCTCTCACTGCTGTGGCCTCTCCCGTTGCTGAGCACAGGCTCCGGACATGCAGGCTCAGAGGCCATGGCTCACGGGCCGAGCCGCTCCGCGGCACATGGGACCCTCCCAGACCGGGGCATGAACCCGCGTCCCCTGCATCGGCAGGCGGACTCTCAACCTCTGCGCCACCAGGGAAGCCCTGGATATATTTTTGATAGGCTGATTGTTGGATAAGAGAAAGAGAGGTGATAGGAATGATTCAGTTTACCAAGTTCAAAGTGATATGTGCAAACCAATAGATCACCTTATTCTTTTACAATAGGAAACATAATTATCACATTGCCCAGATATTTGTGTTTGCTTAATCAGCACATTCTCTAACCATGGATAAGTTTGCATTGGAAGTTAATATTTTGTCTCTGATGACGTAGAGTCAGAGGAAGGAGACTTCAATAAATTCATCTTCAGTAGCACATGAATGTGACACATTTATCTCATCAATAGTGACCTAAAAAATTAAAGTTCGTTGACCTCAGTTCCTGAGCTCTTAATAGGTAGTATTAACATTTGCCTTTAACCTTTCTTTCATAACCTATCAACACTAACATAACTCCTAATTTCAACATAGTCTTTCTCTAGATCTGTTCATATATTTAGATAGGCCATATTGCCTGTCTCATCCTATTTTGTTGTTTTATGGTTGACTAAAAGGCAGTATGAATATTTCTTATTTACATGTTACTGAAGGATGTCTCACATCATTATACTGTTGCATCATTATACTGGCAACAGTGATAAAATGAGTAGACTTTTTTTTCATTTGGATAAATTTAGTATTGCAATTAGTATTATTGAAACTTTGTTTAGTGATATATCATTTATCCAGAATTGTCAAGGACAGCACTGAATCTTAACCAACAAACAAAATATTGAGTGAGACCTTCTCTAGATTTTTTCTTTCAGATAAAGATGTAGCTGTATAAATTCATGGTCTTATTTATCAATTTTATGAATATAATTGTTTTTCTCCATGTCTCAATATTGTGATATACGATGTCTATTATTATATTGATCTGTTCTATGGTACATTTATTTGCTTTTAAGTGGCTCCAAACTGCTATGTATTTTGAGTATATATAGATACTTTGTAATAATTCTACCACTTCTGGAGCTGGTAATGTATCATCCTTAACCAAATTCCTTTTAGTATTTATAATTTTTTAGGGTGTGAAAAGTCTAATTAGGTAGGTGGCATTTTTAGAGAAGAGTAAATAAATCCAGTACTAAATATTTAAGTATTTAAATACTCTGGGAACTTTTCTGCTTCCTGATTCTCTTTTGTACTCTGCATTTCTGAGGTTTCCTTTCATTAAGTGTAAGGCTTTACAAGGTAACTCAGCAATAGCTCCATGTATCATTTAGTTGGAAGTCCTTTGGTTCAGTGGAAGCAAATACTGCCCATTATAAGCAACCCGACAAAGAATTATTCTGTTGATGAGAAAATTAGCAAATTGTATCATCCATAATTGTTTATACTGCCAACAGTGTATGGGAAATGTCATCTCATTTCATTAAGAAATTTACATACACACAGATTTTAGAGTACTCATTCATGATGAAAGTCTACTTGCACCCTGTTTGTGTTTGGAAACATTCAATAGCCAGGCTTGAATTTAAAAATTTAATTGAATGCTTAAAGAATTACAAGTGTTCCTTTCCTTAGCTCTAATGCTAACCAGAGTGCTTTTCTAAACTGCTGAGAATGGACTGAAGATTCTGCTGAGGGCTGTAGATACTTATCTGCCTAATTGAGCCATCATTTGTTGACATGAGGAAAAAAACACGTGACCTGCTTTAATGCATCTCTCAGTAACAGCAGGAGGGTAGAATGTGGTTCATCCAAGAGTAAAACCAGCAGCAGTGTTACTAGACATGGGAAAATAGCATTGGTTATGGAGTGGTTTTAGTAAAAGAAGAATAGTAATATAAAAGCATATAATCATAAACAGTATAGAGAGTGATTTTTTAATTTTCAAAGTTATTTTGAATCCAGATATTTTAATCATTTAAGTTATTCATTCATTAACTATTTACTGATGTTTACACTTGCTAGGTATGTTAAGGTAATTGTTGACTTGTCAGAATGATTTGTATAAGTTAGTGGTAAAATTTGAAATTGGTGCTGTATCACAGTGTGCTAAACCAATGAAATAGTATTGAAAGTTTTTGAGTAGATAGGGAAGTAGTTGGATCAAAACTTTGCTGGATACATTAACCTGACCTGGAGTGAGAGACATTGGTTACCAGACGTTAATTAGCAAAGTGTTACTTTAGTGGAGGTGAGGTCAAGAGAGTATAAGAACCTTAACTAAGATACCAGTAAGAAAGCAGGAGATAATTTAAAAGCCTTTGGAAAAGAATGTGTGTGGTAGACTAAAACAAGTTAGAGATTACCCTCTTGAATGACTTGAGAGAATCGTGGCTCCATTAGTAAATCCAGAGGGAGAAATGATTTTCTAGATACGGTGTAAGTTTGATTTAGGGCATGTTGAATTAGAAATACCAGTGAGATACCCATAAGTAATCTAAATGCAACTCTAGTTCTTGAGAAGTGAGTTGGAGCTAAAGGTGCAGCTATGGGAGTCAGCCATAATGATGGATTTGGTAAAGCTTCTAGAGTATTGAGATTATCAAGAGAAGGAATATAGAAGAAGAATACCAAAAGCAGTACTTTGAAAAGTGCTTCCTAATTGGTGAATGAAGAAATTAAAACTAAGAAGGCAGAGAAAAATGGTTCTGCAAGATAAGAGTTCATCACTGAGTAAACCAACTTACAGACTGATTATACCACTGGTGACAGTTTAAAATAACAAAATCACTAGAGCAGAGTGTAGTTTGGGAAACATTTGATCCCAGTCTGCAGTGAATTAAATACAGAAATCAAGAGTAATTATTTAGAAACTTTTTAGCAAGTTTATGTTGCTAAATGTCAGTTCAATTCCTCATTGAATAGGGAATGGACAACTTCAAATGTTGGGAAACATTGTGGTGAGTTTCCTGTAGTACAGTCTCTAAACGAGTCACGTACAGTAGTGCTATATATGGGTTCATGGCTGCAGTGGGTTAAAAAACCCAACTTGTCTTTCACCACAGAGACTTTGAGATGTACTACACCAAAGAGATGGTGATAATGGGCAGATTCCATAGAGTTAAAGGGTGTTGGATGAGAAGAAAGGTTTGTTTAAAGACATAAGAGATCTGAGTTTGTTTATTGTCTGAAGAAGATATGATAGAAGTCTGATGATGCAGTGTGGAAGAGTGATAACTAATAGATGGAATGAGATGAAAGGCATATAGATGAAGACTTTATTGTTGGGGGAAAAGTTACACTTAATATTTTGTGTGTTGTTTTTATTAGATGTTTATTTTGGTCCTTACAGGAATCCAGTGAGTTAGGTGGAGTATGATTGGTATAATTCATTCCATTTTTCATGGAAGGAAATTGAGGAAAAAAAAATTTAAGGGCCTTATCCATGATCACATGGTTAAAGAATGGAAATATTTTGATGCCTGGTTCTATACTAATAACTACTATCATGTCTGAAAGTAAGAACAAAAAAAATATTTGAAGAAATAATGGCTGAAAACTTCTTAAATTTATTGAAAACCATTAATCAACACGTCTTAGAGTCTCACTGAATGCCAAGTAGGATTAATGCAAAGAGTAGATAAATGTAAAGACACACAATAGTCAAAATGTTGAAAAACAATCACAAAAAGGAAATTGTGAAAGCAGCAAGGAAAAAAAACATCATCACATAAAAGGGAGCACCAATAAGATTTTAAGCTGGCTGTTCATCAGTCAGTGGAGACCAGAATGCAGCAAGATGACATATTTAAAGTGCTGAAAGAAAAAAATTATCAATAAATAATCTTCTGTCCAGCAGAAATACCTCAGAAATAAAGGCAAAATAAAGACTTCCCTAGATAAGCAAATCCAAGAGCATTTGTTACTAGCAGCTCTATCTGCCTTACAAGAAATACTAAAGAAAGTTCTTCAAGGTGAAAGTGACAACAGACAGTAATTCAAATTTATACACACTAGAACAAAGAGCACCAATAAAGGTATTATGTAAGTAATTATTATAAAAGACAATGTAATTGCATACTTCTTTTTTTCTCTTAACTCATTTAAAAGCAAATGCATACAACAATATGTATGTAATATATTGTTAGCCCTATAACATATCAGAATGTAATATATATGACGATAACAGCACAGAGGGGGTGAGTGGCAACAAAGCAGTATTGAAGTAAGAAAATGATACCAGATGGTAACCTAAATCCACAGGAAGAAATGAAGAAAACCAAAATGGTAAATAAGAAGGTTAATATAACAAATGCCATAAATACATACTTGCTCTCCTTTCTTCTCTAAGAGAAATAAAATTATATAAAGTAATACATATAAAAATGTATTGCTGGGTTTGTCACATACATATAGGCTTAGTATGTAATAATAATAACACAAGAGGGAGGAGGGAATAGAGCTATATAGAAATAAAGTTTCTATATCATACTAGAATTAAGTTAATATGAATCTGATGTAGATGTAGTTAAGATGTATATTGTAAGCCTTGGGACAACCAATGAGAAAACCACAAAAATTATAGTTAAAAATCATTAAAAGACCCATATAAATATGTTCAACTGATTTTTGACAAAAGTACAAAATCAATTCAATGGAGGAAGGAGAGTCTTTTGAAAACATTGCGTAAGGAGTAGGACATTCATAGGCCAAACAATGAGCCTTATACAGAAATCCTCATATCTTATACAAAAATCAAATCAAAATGGGTCACAGGGCTTCCCTGGTGGCAGTGGTTGAGAGTCCGCCTGCCGATGCAGGGGACACGGGTTCGTGCTCCAGTCCGGGAAGATCCCACAAGCTGCGGAGTGGCTGGGCCCGTGAGCCATGGCCGCTGAGCCTGCGCGCCCGGAGCCTGTGCTCCGCAACGGGAGAGGCCACAACAGTGAGAGGCCCGTGTACTGCAAAAAAAAAAAAAAAAAAAAGTGTCACAGACTTAAATATAAAATGTAAACTATAAAACTTTTAGAAAACAAGTAGTTGACAATCTTCTTGATCTAGGGCTAAGCAAATTTCTATCCTACATTGTACTAGAAGTTCTAGTCAAAGCAATTAAGGAGGAAAAATAAAGGACATCTAGAACAGAAAGTAAAGCTATCTGCTATAGGTTATTTGTGTCCCTCCAAAATTCATGTGTTGAATGTTAATAATATAATCCCCAATGGTATAGTATTTGGAGGTATGGTTTTTGAGAGGTGATTGGGTCTTGAGGACAGAACCCTCATGAGTGTTACTAGTGCACTTAAAAAAGAGGCCCCAGAGAGATCCTTTGCCCCTTCTGCCATGTAAGGACACAACAAAAAGATGGCCATCTATGAAACAGGAAACAGGCCCTCACCAAACACTTGATATTGGTCTTCCCAGACTCCAGAAATATGAGAAATAAATTTCTGGTTTTTACAAGCCACTCAGTCTATGGTATTTTTGTTATAGCAGTCTGAATGGACTAAGACATTATATTCGCAGATAATATGATTTTGCATATAGACGATCTTAAAACATCCACTAAGGAAAAGAAAACAATGAGGGAAGGGATATGATAAACATAAGTACAGAAAGTAATGAAATAGAAAATTAGATAAATCTAAAACCTGGCTTTTATAAAAAGAGTAATCAAAATTGATAATATTAATCAAGTGAAAAAAAGAAAGCACATTAGCAATGTTAGAAATGAAAGTGATGTTTAATCAGTAAAAAGAAAAAAATTGGGCCAATATATTTAAAAGTTTGACACATTCTGAAATTTTCTCATTTATTCATATATTATCTTCACTTAATCTTAGCCATACTCATGGCTATAAATACCATTTGTAGAGTGATGATTTCCAATGTATTTTTTAGTGCATACCTCTTTTCTAATCTCCCACTGGTTACCTGATTATATGCAAACAGAAGTCTTGAAGTACACTGTTCTTGTTTCTCCCTGGCATCTGTTGATAATACATCTCTGTACATGGTATCACTGTAGGTTTTTGCTCAAGGCTCTCTGGCCAAACCCTAAGAGTCATCCTTGATTATTCCCTTTCCTTCAGGAAGTATCTATGTTTAAAGTTCATCTGGAATCCAGCTATTTTTATTTATTTATTTATTTATTTTGCGATACGTGGGCCTCTCACTGCTGTGGCCTCTCCCATTGTGGAGCACAGGCTCCGGACGCGCAGGCTCAGCGGCCATGGCTCACGGGCCCAGCCGCTCGGCGGCATGTGGGATCTTCCCAGACCGGGGCACGAACCCGCATCCCCTGCATCGGCAGGCGGACTCTCAACCACTGCGCCACCAGGGAAGCCCTGGCTATTTTTATTTTATCTGCAATTACCTTTCTATTATAAGACATCAGTATTTTACTCTAGGCCTACTGCAATAACTGGTCTCCTCACTTTTTCCTGTTAACTCTTTCCAAACCATTCTCCACAGAATAATAAGAATGATCTTTTAAAAATGCAAATCAGCATAAGACACTTTGGTGTTTAAATTCCTTACATGGCTGCCAGTTGCTTATAGAATCACGTCCAAACTTCTTACAATGATATATAAGTCCCTACATGTCTTATGGCTTTCTCTTACCAGTCATACTGTTTTATTCCATTCCTCCCTCACTGACTGTTTCTTAAACATCTAAGCTCTTTTCCTCTTAAAGTTCTTCACTCTTACTCCTTCCTCCTAGAATTCACCTGTCTAAAATTGCTTCTCCTGCTTTTTCTTGCCTCTGTTATTATACATCTCCAACATACTCCCCACCTTCCTATAATCATGTTTGTTACCTTTATTGAGTTATCTCAATTGGTAATTATCTTGTCTTGATTCCTCCTCAGATGCTAACTAGATGAGAAGGTAAAGAAAGTCTTGCCTGTCTTAACCACATTACCTCTAGCAACTAGCATAGTGCTTAGTATTTAATGAATGTTCAGTATGCATTTGTAGAATCTTATTTTTCTTTTTATATACTGCACAGTGCTAACCACATTGTTGGCAGCCAGGTATTGAGAGAGAGAGATTGTATTTCTCTTGATTTTCTTTGTTGTTTTATAGTGGGTCCATTCCCTCCTTTCTCCCTTCTTTTTTAGATCATGTAATCATTTGTATTATTGATTTGTCTTCAGTTTCATGTGGGCCTATTCAAATGCATACCTATGACCAGTATTCTTTTCTCCCTAAGTATATGTCTTCTGAATAAAAATTCTTGTCTTTCTATCATGATCACCTTTTAAAGAATTCTTTTATGTGTTCTACAGTTTGCCTCCTATTTTTTGTTCTTGTTGTTAGGTTAGACTGCCCAATTTGGTGTCAGATGGATTTGCTGCCTTTGGTACATGTTCTGAACCAAAATTTAATTCTAGAGCTTGGGGTCAGCATGTTTCCAAATGTGTTAAACTGTAATCCTTTATAAAATGTTATATGTAAAGTAGTGAGCAATTTTGAATTTACTAAAAACTGAGAAAGTTATTACTTTAGCTTTCACCAAGATGACTTAAAGTTTATCAAAAAGGATTATAGGAAGAACAGATTTATAGCAACTGTCTGATATATGACCAGAATCCCCATGTTCAACTAAAACAGACTTGCCCTAGGCTTTCTGGAGCATAATGCCCTTAGCAAGTAGCTTTCAACAGCTTTTTCAGGAAGCAATATTTTCCTTCAGTAAAAGGGTCACTGTACTGTTTTTCTTTTTCTTTCCCCTGTCTTATCTTTTGAGTTCAGGAAGTACTTTAAATTTACAGGCAGCTTTGAAGGCATGAAGCAAGTTCAGGCCCAGAAGTATTTCCTGTTATGGCATTAATCTAATTCCATGAAAGTAGAGCTGATTTTTCATCTGTAAAGTAGATAAAGTGCCTAGAGCAGCCGACCATTATTCTGGGTTATCATGATAAAGAGGCTTAGTTTTGACACGAAAGAGTTTTTCAGCCTAACCAGTGGAAGATTTCATCCGTTTTGTTGAAAGATATATTAATGGATTATAATCTGTCTTGGCTTCCAAAAGAAAGTTCTCCTTCATATTGAAAATGTTTACTTAATTCAGCAAATATGGTTCTCATGTTTATAAAGTATATAATATACAATAAATCAAGCAAACATATTAACGGCATCACATAAAATTAAATGTTAAACCTGCTAAACCATTTTTTGTTACTTAGTGTTCAAATTAATGTCCCAATTTGAAATATTCACAACTTTTTCTTACAAATCCATATGACTAATTTCAGTATGTAGACATGCATAATTTCTTCTAAGCATTTATGTTTGATATTAGTAGCTCATGTTATTAGGTCCTATAAACTCTTCTGTCAACTTATAAGTATTTTTCTCATAACAGTATATTCCATTTAATAGTCAAGTAATTAAAGTTATTTGTTTATGTTTTTACTGACTTACTTTGAGTATATAAAACATGCAAATAGTATGTAATTCAAAAAGTACAAGTGGGCTTCCCTGGTGGCGCAGTGGTTGAGAGTCCGCCTGCCGATGCAGGGGACACGGGTTTGTGCCCTGGTCCGGGAAGATCCCACATGCTGCGGAGCGGCTTGGCCCGTGAGCCATGGCCGCTGAGCCTGCGCATCCAGAGCCTGTGCTCCGCAACGGGAGAGGCCACAACAGTGAGAGGCCCGCGTACTGCCAAAAAAAAAAAGAGTACAAGTTCATCTTTTTCCCATCTCTGTCACCTAGTTCCCCACCAAGCTAAGATGTTTGGATTAATCCTACTAGCTTGGTATAGGTTAAAGAATTTTTTTGTTTCAAAATTGATTCCATATTGGACATACAACATTTCCTTGAATGATAATAGCTTACTTCAACATATCCTACTACACCCCAGTGCATTACATATTTATTCCCCTTGATAGCCCTCTGAGTTAACTTCTTTTATCTATTTGAAAAATACAGAACCTGAAGTTATGAGAGGTTAAATAGTTTGCTCAAGCACCCAACTAGTAAGTGGTAGATTTGGGATTGGAACTCAGGCCGTCATTATAGGTTCATGGAAGTGAACAGTCATTCCACAATTCTGCCTCTTATACTTGATAGGAACAAAGATTCTACTCATCACTTATTTCACAGTTAATGAGAAAATTAATTAAGCTTTACCATATCCTAATGAGATGGTACCTAGTTTTATGTTCATTTTGTTTAAAATAAGTGAACTACCTATTCATCTCATAAACCAAAATAAAAACATTGCTTTGTTACTGAAATGAATATTTTAAAACCTAGATCATCTGAACCAGAAAAATCTCTGGCCTAATCAAAGACATACTGAGCAGTAAACTTGGGATTAGGAAATTTGGAGTTTTGTTTTGGTCTCACTAATTCAAAGCATAATTGTCTGTGATGATCATTTTTCACATGGAATTTGAATACTATCAGTCCATTATATCTTAGAGGTATTTGTGAAGTTAATATGAGAACACATTTTAATTTATTAATTTAAACATTATTCATTGAGTCTGCCTACTGTGTGTATTCTGTTAAGTAATGGGACAGGTACAAAGATGTAGAAAACATGGGTGCTGTCTTTATTAAACTACCCATCTTCTAGGAAGGATAAGATCTATTGCAATATAAATTAGAGTGATGAGTGCTTACTTAGCATATGTGAGGGTTTCCTCAGCTAAGCTGTCAAAAGTAACAAGCTAACTGTAATTCTGTCACCTTTGTACTAATCTGTAGCTCTACAAACTCAAGACCTTACATCCACTTTCTGAAAACACATACATACACATACACCCAAAGTAGAGGTTTTAATAAACACATGAAAAAATGTTCAACATCATTAGGCATCAGAGAAATGTAAACCAAAACCACAATGAGATTCAATTTCACACTCACTAAGATTGCTGTAATCAAAAAGACAGATGGGACTTACCTGGTGGTCCAGTGTTTAAGACTTCGTGCTTCCACTGCAGGGGGTGCGGGTTCGATCCCTGGCGGGGAACTAAGATCACACATGCAGAACAGTGTGGCCAAAAAAAAAAGAAGACAAATAGGGGAATTCCCTGGAAGTTCAGTTGTTAGGGCTCCACGCTTTCATTTCCGAGGGCCCAGGTTCGATCCCTTGTCAGGGAACTAAGATCCCACAAGCTGCATGGCATGGCCAAAAAAAACCAAAAAGACAGATAATAACAAGTGTTGACAAGGATGTGGAGAAAGTGGAACTCATGAACTGCTGGTGGGAATGTGCCAGTTCCTCAAGAGGCTAAACATAGTGTTACCATATGACCCAGCATTTCCACTCCGGCTATATACCCAAAAGAAATGAAAGCTTTTGTCTACATAAAAATTTGTACACAAATGTTCATAATAGCATTATTCATAATAGCCAAAATTAGAAACAACTCAAAGGTCCATCAACTGAAGAATGAATAAATAAAATGTATTATAATCTATGGATTTATACACTGGAATATTATTCAGCAAGAAAGAGGATCAAGTACTGACACATGCTACAACATGAATAAACTTTGAAAATATTATGCTCAGTGAAAGAAGCCATTTACAAAGTGCCACAAATGCATAATCCCACTTATATGAAAATTCCAGAATAGTTAATTGGTGGAGAAAGAAGTTAGGTTGGAAGTTGCCTGGTGGGGTAGGGGGGATGGGGAGTGACTACTAATGGGTACAGACTTTCTTTTTGGGGTTATGGAAGCGTTCTAAAATTGATCATGGTGATGATTGCACATCTCCGTGAATATACTGAAACTACTGAATTGTGTACTTTAAATGTGTGCATTGTATGGTGTGTGAAGTAGAGCTCAATAAAGCTGGGATTAAAAATAATAATAAACATGATGTTGCAGAATGTTTAGACTACTTAGACCACTTGGCACACCTAAGAACAAAGCATCTAAGAGGTTAGTACTTAGAAGTATATTTATTTGTAGTATTAAAGGCATAGAGTTAGTGAGGGACACCTTGGAGAAATGTATAATGTAAAAGTATTATTACTGTTGTTTTATTTACTATTTTCATCAAAACCGTGGTGGTGGTGATTTACTCATTCCACTGTAGTCCCTATTGGTTAAATACATGATAGTATTTAGAATGAAACTCGAATGTCAGTGATCCAGTGAGGAAGAATTGATACAGAATTTTATAGATCACCTGTCACTTGCCTCTCCATCTCACATATATGCAGCTGACCTACCTATTAATATGATGATTTCTTTGGCACTTCATCAGTCATTTGCCAGATGATCCACTGTGAACACTTGAGCAACATGCCCAAAGTTTATTTGTAGTTTAGTTGTTTGGAGCTTAAAATGCATTTCCCCACAGAAATTATCCCCCTGTGCAGATGCTGGTTAGTTCCCCACACTATTTCATAAATGCTTAATGCTTAATACAGCTAAATTAAAGCATTAATTAGGTAGGAGGCAGTGAAAGAGGAGGAAGAAAAGTCTCCTGAGGATAAATCCTGGCCCCAAGGTTTTGCACTTTTAATGGGAAATATTTGTTTTGTGAGGAACACATATTTCAGAGTTAAATAGACTCACTGGTCTTCTGTTTGATCCCAGTCATATAACTGATATGAACCTCTACAGAGTAAACATCTGTAATTTGTTCTCTAGCCTTCCCTGTTAAAATGAAAGGCTTCTTTCTTTCTGGAGTCTTTTGAAGTGAAATGAGTAGACATGGAAAAGTAACAAGGGATATTAGGAATGTACTCTAAGGCAGCTTCTCCCTCTGGCAACATCTCTTCTATGACTATAGTAGTATCAACAATTTATAATGTGGTAAAAAGATGATTTGGTCTTTTAAAGAAGCTATTCCTTTTTAAATTCAGAGTTAAGGGGTTTTGATCCTTTTTCTTCAGCATCCAGCAGTGAGTTCAGGGGTGGTGGTCATTAATATCTTGACCCATTACTTTTCATAAAAAAATACAATTTTTTTCTGGTAATGGTTCATTTGTCTGACTGCTTTATTTCCCACCAGAAATCACAAAATCCATTTCCTATGACAGTATAATAATTTTCATAACATCTGATTATAGTGGCACATACACACAGAAGATTAAAAATATGGGCTAGAAAAGAAGTAATAAGACATTGAGAATAAATATCCTGGTAGAATTAATTTTTTTAAAGTCATAATCATTAACTTAGAAAAACAAATGTAAACAATGGGTGTAAATAGATTGTTCGGTATTTTTCTAAAGAATTAGTTCTTTGCATGCACATTTAGCTTTTACACACTTGCCCAGAAGTTTTTCCAAAAAAGTTTTTTCTCTCCCTATTCTGACATGACAATTGCAGATGTAATGCACAGCCTCTGTTGAAAAGACCTGTTAAAATCAGCTGCCCCTTGACAAATCTTGAGTACTTTGTGATTAACATGTTAATAACAAGTGTGAATATCATTAATGCATCTACATTTAATTTCATTAGTAACACCTCATGTTTCTTATTATTCATTCCTCAGAATGAAGAATTTTCCAGTTTGTAACTAAGTGGTAATTATATTTCTTTAATTTAATAAAGAATAAAGTGCTGCTGATAGTATTAATAATAATTCCTATATTTGTTTATAACATGCTTTCTGTATTCATTCTTTTATGTATTTCTCCACTATTATGCCATATTTTTAAGTGCCTTTGAGTGAATGAAAGTGGTTGAAATGTAAAAGAAGCTACTTGGAATGTCTGTAATATCACATGCCCCTCGTATGTTTACACCTGCTTGAAGGAAAGAGTAAATTATTTCCTGAGAACCCCACAGTTATATAGCTAGTCTTACCACTGATCTGCTCTGAGGCATTTAACCTCTCTTAACCTTGGTTTCCTTATTTAGAGGAAGTGGCTGTTGAGCTTTACCTAAGTCATAGAGTGAGTGCAAGTAATTGTTTACTGAGAATTCTAAGAAAGGGTAATGGAAAATGTCAAGGATAAATGAAAGAGTTATAAGTGCTCTCCTCTCTTGAAGGAATTACAGTTCACTCACTGAACTATCATTTTTAAAACTTCTACCTTTTTAAAAAAAAGAGCTGTTTAAATATAAATACATAAATGAATATATATGGTGTTTTGATTTGTTATCTCAATAGTGATTTTGAATTAATTGAAGCATACAGCATAAATATGTTTTTTATTACATGTAAATAGTAGGTTAGCCAAAACCCAGTAAGTAATTTTGGAATAGGTTCTGCCAGGTGAATGATAAAATGGATGGTAGGTATTTAAAAGGCTTTAACTTTTCTTTTATACTGATTTAAGACTGATAATTTTTCTCTTTATTCATTCTAATTACTTGAAATTGGGGGTGGGGAGGGTGATCTGCCACTAATTGTGTGACCGTTGTGTAAGTTACTTTCTCAGAAATCCTTCCAACCTTCCCCCTCCCCTTAATATGCTAATGTTCATTTTGAATTTGCAAGAGGGAGCTATGATATGCAGCTTTTAAAATCTATTTGCCACTCAAGCCTTTTTTCAAAGACAGCTTATTAACCTCTCCTGTGGAACAGATTGTGAAATACTAAGATAGGTTGCATGGTGAAGAATGGTAGGAGGTCGTGGTAGAAAAGTAGATGACAGTAGGAAATACAAAAGTTGGGAGGACCTTATATCCCATGGTTGAAAATATAAACTCTATAGTATGAGCATTTGGGAACCATAACATCTTTTGAAGAAGGAATGTGGTATAAGAATGTAATCTGCAAGAGTACTAGTGAGAGGTTGGATAATTGTACACTTGTATTTAACCCTTAATGCTAGTGGTTCCCAAATATGTACAGTGAATGAAATGAAGAAAGGTCTTCAACTATTCCTGTTTCATCAACTATATTTTCTCTATTTTAAATATTACAATGATTTTGAGCAAAGTTTTACATTGATTTTATAAGCCAAAAGTATGTATGGTTAGTCTCAAAGCACCTCATGTTCCTCAGTTGATTTTCATTGAGGAAGCTTTGGGTTCTTGTTTTTGTCTTTTTTATTGCTTTACTGAAAGCATTTCACATCTTCTACCCTTCCAGTAATAATTTCTATCAAACATCTCTTATTATGTTTGTGATGACTGTTAACTTAGTAGTTATACTATATTTTTATTCATTTATTTGGCTGCAGTGAGTCTTAGTTGCAGCATGTGGGTTTCTTTAGTTGCCACATGCGGGCTCTTAGTTGCTGACTTGCTGATCTAACTCCCTGACCAGGGATTTAACCTGGGGCCCCTGCTTTGGGAGCGCGGAGTCTTAACCACTGGACCACCAGGGGAGTCCCAAAAGGTGCTGTAGTTTTCTCCTACTGAGTATAAATATTTGTTTGGATTAAAGGTTTATTAGATAAATGGTTTAAAGGGGTTTTTTGGTTTTGTTTTGTTTTTGTTTTTTGGCCACACAGTGTGGCTTATGGGACCTCAGTTCCCTGACCCAGGCCACGGCAGTGAAAGCCCAGAATCCTAACCACTAGGCAACCAGGAAACTCCCCTAAATGGTTTAAAGATTAATTATCTTTTAAATTATCTTTTTACCTTCCTATTTCACTTGTAGGTTAGTCGTCTTTTAATACACAGAAATTGTCTTATTTCCCACTGTGTTCCCACTTCTAAGTGTCAAAAATATCAAAGGAAAAACAACTGGACATTTTTTTCCTTTTTTGTGCTTTAAAAATTTTTAAGAATTATGTCTCTACTGCTTATTTTTTTGTAGTTAAATTAATTTTTTCCTGGGATCTTGTGAAAAAAGTAAAATATTGGTTCCATTTATTTAATGCTTTTTTCAATTTCCTGATTTTATAATATCTAATCAATTGGATATTATAGAGATTTCCTTGTGGGGAGCAGGAGGGAGCAAAGAATATCTTAACTCTGATGGCTGTTTAGTGATTTTATTACTAGAAAGAGAGACATTGCTTTATTGTTTATTTTAGCCAGTCAAGTTGTCTGCAAACTAGGTAACAAAATGCAAAGCAGTGTATTTACTTTTCCACCTTTCCCCAGAGAGACAGTAAAAGCAGTGTTCCCGTGGAACAATTCGCTAACTGGGCTTTCTTGGCAAGTACTGGTAGCTTTCATCACATGATTATAGATATAGTGAAAAATGCTAATGATGAAAGATGACTATGATTTCTATTCCTTGAAATATGACTAAAAATTTAGAAATGAAACCTGTTTTTCTGAGGCGACATCTAGATTTGCAGTTCATTTTCAACAGATGACCTGATCCACTTTTTTCAGCAATTCAGAAAAAAAGGTGAGAGTGGGAGGGCTAATATATAGCAAAGCTACTAAAGTGACTGTTTTGAGTATTTCATTCCATCTGTCAGAGCTTCACTGGTTTCAAGAATTTGACAGAAATGGATGTAATTCATTTGCTTTTTACAAAGAAGTAAATGATAGAACAGAACTACCCTAAAATGAAGGAGTAAAATGCCAGAAAGAGTGAAAGTAAAAAGAAAACTAAACATGGTATTCTTTAAAAGAATAACTCTTAATATAAAAATAATGATTATTTTAGTGATTATTTGCTTTTTTCTGTATTTGGTATTTTGGGGAAAGGAGCTTGAAAGTACTTAATCGGAACCATTGATTAAACATCTCATTTGTTTTGCTTGTTAGTGGTGGACCAGCTATAATTAATTATTCAGAGTACAGACATGATGTGTTGCACAAAAATTAAGCTATGTATAATCATGCATAATTAAAAGAAAGATACACCTTACCTTGAACAAATAATAGTTATTTTAGTAAATTTGCAACTAAGAAAATAGACTTGGTTGACAAGAAAATATGAAAGATATATTTCAGATAAATGAATTTAAAGTTTTCAGATTAAGCTATAATTTTATCTGCATTTGGATTATGTCATTAGCTAAAATGTGGAGCTAGGCATTCATTCTACTTTTTTCTTAAATTTATTTATTTTATTTATTTATTTTTGGGTGCATTGGGTCTTCGTTGCTGCACGCAGACTTTCTCTAGTTGTAGCGAGCGGTGGCTACTCTTCGTTGCAGTGAGCAGGCTTCTCATTGTGGTGGCTTCTTATTGCGGAGCACAGGCTCTAGGAGTGTGGGTTTCAGTAGTTGTGGCGCACGTGGGCTTCACTAGTTGTGGCATGGGGCCTCAGTAGTTGTGGCTCCCGGGCTCGAGAATGCAGGCTCAGTAGTTGTGGTGCACGGGCTTAGTTGCTCCGTGGCATGTGGGATCTTCCCAGACCAGGGCTCGAACCTGTGTCCCCTGCATTAGCAGGCGGATTCTTAACCACTGCGCCACCAGGGAAGTCCCAGCATTCGTTCTACTTACTGACAGCTTTTAAAGTACTGAATTTATGGTATAAAGCTTTGTGGTGCTGCTTTCTTTTTAGCTGTTAATGATTTGCTGTTTCTTAAACAATTTTTGAAGTCAGTCTGTAATTAATTGATCAACACACTTGAATGTGGTAGGAAGAAATGAGGTTAGGCCTATAACCTTTATTTTTATTTCAACACTATAAAACCATGAATTTATAAATAGCTATAGAAATAAAATCCTTTGGATATATTTCAGGAAATTTATAAATGAGAGCTTCACTTTGCTGTAGAACAGTAATAATAAGAATTCTTTTCAATTGTTTTCAACAGCACTCTTTCATGGCCAGTTGATTCTGGTTGAACATTTTCATGTTAATTCTAGTTTATCTTATGACTGGCCACAAATTTTTAATATAGACATTTAATTTTAACTACCACATACACTTAGTCGTTATAATTAGAATAGCTCTTAAATCAAAAAATTCATTTTGAACAAGTAATGGACAAATTTGGTTTGCTTCTTGCTGCAGACTTAAGAATTTTTCCCAGTTTTTTTTTAGGTTACTATAACCTCTAAAGTTTACGGCAATGAGAGTGATAAGTATCTAGATTTTACTATAATAAAATTTAGAAAAACTTATATAAGCTTTGTACTTTGTAGATGTATATAAATACTTAATCAGATATACTAATTTTTAAATTGTCTTCATTTTGCAATTATTTTACTTTTGTGCAAACCATGGTTTATCATATGGACAAGTGATTAGTTTCATGGTAACAGAGATATGTTTAACTAAAAATCAAGCAAATTTTATAAATCTTTCTGAAAATCATACAAACGAGATGATTTCTTACAGGTTCAAGAAGTTATTAAATTTTTAAAGCATAAACACCTGGTACCATCCAGATGTTTCATTGAAATTTTTTTTAGCATAAGTCCAACTAGTGAATAGCTTAATTCATTCAACATTTAAGATGCATTTCTGTAGGACTAAGAACCTGCACCCCATCTCCTTGACTATGGTTCTAATTACCTCAGCTTGGACTGATCAATATTTGATCTTTTTCCCACCATGCAAACATGTTACTTTGTCTCTTTCTCTTCCTTTTGGATAATTTGCAGCCATGTGAGAATGGTTCATTTTGTTTGTTCTCTCTGGCTAGAGGCCAGGGGTCTCTTATTAGTATAATGCAGTTCATTGATGTGAATTTGTTGATCTCCTGGGTAGTTTTTCACAAATTTAAGGCAATTAAAAGCTTTTATATGGCATTTCACTTGAAGTTATTAGTGGCCTTTCAGTGATTTTGCTTTTAAAAATTACTTCATCATTTTATGATTATTTCCTTTCCTTATTTCTCTCCCTTTTCCAACCTATAAAACTCTAGAAAAAAGGTTTGAAACAACCCTTTCATTGATTGATTTCATAAAAAGCAACAACTTATAAACTTGTAATTCAGTAATTTAATATTAACACAGTTTTTAAAGGACAAATGAAATTTTTTGTTTTGTTTTATAAGACTTGTTTATTTTAAGCTTATGGATGTTCATAATAGAAGCCATAATGAATCTGGAGAACAATAACAGGAATTGGATCTAAAAATTATTTAGTAAGTGCTTTTAAAAAAGCACATGTGTATATATATATTTCAAGCTTTTGAGGCAGTATGCTTTCTAAATTAGAGCTATATTAATACCTTAACATTTTCTTATAGCTAGCAGATGTCCATATTTTTGGTTCCTTAACTTTTGCAGTGAATGGACCTTTCTTTACCACATCAGAAGTAAGAAATGTTGAAGACCACCTAAGTCTTTAGGAATGCTATAACATTGATTAAATTAAAATCTTTTGGCTTCATTTGTACATATTGGGAATCATTGCTACCATTTCTCTATTCTTTTCCCATTAAAAAAATTGTTTATTAAGAGTTGTTTTCTTGGTGTTTGTAAATTTACAGTACTTGACTCAGTTTGTTTCATTAGTATACTTCATTATCGTAAAGAAACCAAAACTAGAATGCATCTGAGGTAACTTGGAAACGTTTTAATTTATAGAAATATTCTTGGTGTTTTATACTTTTTATTTGAAAATATGTATAAAAATAATAGCAAATACTTAATAGGAACTTCCTGCTATATTAAGGCAAGAATGCATTGTATTGGTTGAGAAGGTATGCCTTGGAGTTAAACTGTCAGGATATAAATCCAAGTATCACTACTTAACTAGCTATGTGAGCTTGGGCAAATTAACTTCTGAACCTCATGTTCTTCATCTCCAAAATAATACGTATCTTATACAGATAAATTGAGATAATATATGTAGGTTGTTAAAACATGGTGTGGCCCACAAGAAATACTCAGCAAATGTTTGCTCTGAAGATATTTTTATTATTTGCCAGACTCTATGTTAAATTTTATACAGCTTTAGGGGAATTCCCGAATGGTCCAGTGGTAAGGACTCCGAGCTTCCAATGCAGGGGGCACAGGGTTCAGTCCCTGGTCGGGGAACTAAGATCCCTGAATGCCACACAGCACGGCCAAAATAATTAAATGAATAAATAAAACGTCTTTAAAAAAATTTTATGCAGGTTTATTCCAAAATTAAGGGTATACCAAAAGAGATAAGTTGAATCCCAATAGAAAGAAAATCTCTACATAAAAAAAAAATAATAATAACATTTGACAAGTAGCTTATTTGGTATAATAAAAAGAGTTCATTATACTTCATTGAAGTCAAACTGTGTACAAAGGAAGCTCACAATTTAGAAAATATAGTTAACTCTTGGACTTATGGTTGAGTTATAGTGAGTAAATAGCATCTGTCTATTCCTTGGCTGATCAGGAGCACCTCAGAGAGTTGACATCTTTTTTATACAAAAAGTAAAGTGATTTGTTAATTTGAACAATATGATCAGAAGCTTCAGGTTTGATTTCATGATTCATAAGTGAATTTCATTCGTGTAGCATAGGAAATATTTAACTTCCTTTTTCAAAAATATTGCTTCATCTAAATTAAATATTTCTGAAGTGATAGTTATTATCTTGCATTGCAATGGCCTGCCTTTAAGATGCATAAAACTATCATCTGCCGCTTCCTCTAAGCAAATCTTTTTTTTTTTTTTTTTTGCGGTACGCGGGCCTCTCACTGCTGTGGCCTCTCCCGTTGCAGAGCACAGGCTCCGGACGTGCAGGCTCAGCGGCCATGGCTCATGGGCCCAGCCGCTCTGCGGCATGTGGGATCCTCCCGGACCGGGGCACGAACCCGTGTCCCCTGCATCGGCAGGCGGACTCCCAACCACTGCGCCACCAGGGAAGCCCTAAGCAAATCTTTAAGGGAGAATATAATTTAAAAATCTTTTTGACTTCCAAGCAAGGCCTTTCCTTGACTGATTTCTACCTGCCTCTCTTGCCTGTCTTCAGACAGTATTCTCTGAGCTCCAGCCACACTGGACTTCTTTCAAGTTTTATTCCTCTCTGCTGAAACAACTCTCTCATATTCTCACCTTCCATTACCTAGTTAACTCTACAGTTCTATCAGATTTCGTCTCAGTCATCACTTCCTGACTTGGTCAGTTTCATTTAATATACTCTTGTTATCCTACCAACAACATTCATGCTTTCAACAACAGATATTAAATGAGTCCATACTGTATGCTAGGTACCATGTATATACTTCAGGAACAGAAATTTTTGCTCCCAGGAATATTTCATTCTAGAGAGGCAGGGGAAGGGGGTAGGGCACAACAATTATATAGTATATATATTCAGGTGGTCGTAGTACTTTATGGAAGTCATGTGGCAATAAGTACTTTATAAAAGAATAAATCAGGGAAATTGATTAGCATTTGACAGGCAGGATTATGAATGTTCTCTTTTAAACATGGTATTCTTAGAAGATCTCTTTAAGGAAAGGATTTTTGGCAGAGACAAAAATTTTTTGAGGAGAAAATCATGTATGTATCTGAATGTTCCAGGCAGATAGAACAGAGAATACAGCATGCTTGATGTTGTTGAGGAGCAAGAAACGTTTGTGATGAGAAGGGTGGCAAGATTTTGTGGCCCTTAAAATAGTGGTTAGCACATAATCAGTAAATATTTGTTGAATGATAGACTGATATTTGAAACACTGGCCCAGATCATTATTTTCTTAGCAAAACAAACAGATTGTTTATTTAATAACTATTCTCTTGATCAACTTAAGCCCCTGCCTTTCAAACTGGCTTGAAAAATATCAGGAGTTTATCACATCTTCTTGGATGTAAAATTGGGAGTAAATGATTTCTTAAATGTTGTATGAAAACATTTTAATGCAGAATTCTCATGATTTTTTAAAATGATGACCAAGAATTTTTAACTTATGATTTATCCCTCAGATTCCTCATGTTCCCACCACATCCCAGTTTGAAGTTTCTACTGTTTTCTGTCATTCAGGAGTGAGTACTCTGAGACCTATTCTAGAGGAAAGCTGTATATCATCATTCAGCTTGGCTTTAGAAATGTTTTTTTTTAGTCTTTTCTCAAAGCTTTTTATTTTATTTTATTTTTAGATTACAAAATCCATTTATTTAAGCTTAGTTTTATAGCTAGCATCACAAAATCAGACTGATCACAGATATCTCTGATGTATTCTGAAGGTATGACTTTGGAAATTTTTTGTGCCATACTTTCTAGTAAGGTCCTGTAGATCCAGATTGGTGTAGGCTGTTCCATTTACCACACCTGTACTACTAGCTCCCACTTGTCTCAGCTCCCAAAACAAACAACTTCTTTTTCATACTGCTTTCTGAAATACTCATCTACCCTACCTTTGGGACCAGCGCACAGACCACCTGGTGGTTCTTCCCTAACCACAGAATTCTTTAGATTAGTTAATATTTAACATGAGAAGGATCAAGAAATGATAAAGCAAAACTTGATTAAAAGATTTTTTTAAACATACATGTATTTACCCTACCTTAACATATGATGAAAAGCAGTTTTTCCTAAATTATATTCCATGAGAAAACAGTTTCATTTCCAAATTGCTGGAAAATTTTAAGGATAGGCAAAAACTGAACAGATATTTCTTTACTGTGGAACAAAACCCTTTTTTCACAGAACATCTTTTTACATATCAAGGGACACTAGAGATCAGCAGGACACTATTTGGAAAATACTAGTACAAAAAAAATAAGCTCTCCGTAGTCAACAGTCAAACATTTTCACTGCTAAAATAAGGCAGATTTTTTTTTTTTCTCCTTGCTTGCCATACCAACCTTTATTGGTTCTTTCTTCTCTTACAATGATTTAATAAAGAAAAAATAACTAAATATGTTCCCACCCCATCCCCAACCTCATGATCACTTCTTGTTTTTAGCTTCCCTCTAAGACTATTTCTCCCGTTAATTGCTCTCACTTTAAGAAATGGAAGACAGCCTGTTTTATTTTGAAATTTTAAATTAGAAAGAGATTTGGATTTGGAAGCTGTTTCTCTGGCTACCTAACTGTTCCTCTACCCCAAGGGGAAAATACTGTGAAAGAACACCTGCTATTGAGTGCTCTTTGAACATTATTCTCCCACGCTTAACAAAGATAAAGCAGGGTTTTTTTAATGGAAAACAAACAAACAAACAAAAAAAAAAAACCTTGTGATACCTGTGTACCAAAAGGCCCTTTTGACATAAGCTGTGTGATACTAACATAACACACACACACACACACACACACACACAAACAAACTCATTTTGGTTTTATGGGTGGGGAGCTTATTTCATTTGTTGTGCTTATGAGTCTGTTATTCTGCAGTTGTGAAATCTCAGTTATTAGTATATCTAATTTGTTGGTTTGATATTTATTTATTTATTTATTTACTTATGGCTGCATTGAGTCTTCATTGCTATGCACGGGCTTCTCATTGCGGCAGCTTCTCTTTTTTTTTTTTTGCGGTACACGGGCCTCTCACCGTTGCGGCCTCTCCCCCTGCGGAGCACAGGCTCCGGACACGCAGGCCCAGCGGCCATGGCTCACGGGCCCAGCCGCTCCGCGACATGTGGGATCCTCCCAGACCGGGGCACGAACCCGTGTCCCCTGCATCGGCAGGCGGACTCCCAACCACTGCGAGCGGCAGCTTCTCTTGTTGCAGAGCACAGACTCTAGGCACATGGGCTTCAGTAGTTGTGGCATGCAGGCTCAGTAGTTGTAGCACATGGGCTCAGTAGTTGTGGCGCATGGGCTCTAGAGTGCAGGCTCAGTAGTTGTGGCACACGGGCTTAGTTGCTCTGCGGCATGTGGGATCCTCCCGGACCAGGACTCGAACCCATGTCCCCTGCATTGGCAGGTAGCTTCTTAACCACTGCACCACCAAGGAAGTCCTGTTGGTTTGATTTTTATTTCTTACCTCACACACACGTGTAGTATTGTTGCTATTTTTTTACAATAAAGTTGCATGGATGTAAAAAAGTTGTAGTTTTTTAGATATTCATTAACCCCATTAGTTTTTTTGTATAATTCAAATAATGAAGGGATTTCTATTCAAGGATGCTTAGTTTTTCCTAAAACTTCAGTTATGATTTTATATTCAGTGTAATTGGTTCCATCTCAGTGCCAGATTATCCTATTTGCCTTATCAAATAGGCATGTACAATTTAGACACTGTGCAAACAACTGTAGTGTAAGCAAAATTGTCCGTAGCAAACATGAAATCTGCAAAGTTTTTGTTTGTTTGTATCTTTTCCTCTGTCAAGTTGTTCCTCCAAGGTAACATGATATGATGTGGATGTTCTAGTGAAGTGTTCCTTTTGTTTTGTTTTGTTTTGTTTTAATCTTTATTGAAGTATAATTCACAATACTGTGTTAGTTTCTCCTGCACAACAAAGCGAATCAGCCATATGCATACATATATCCCCATATCCCTTCCCTCTTGAGCCTCCCTCCTATCCTCCCTGTCCCACCCCTCTAGGTCATTGCAAAGCACCGAGCTCATCTCCCTGTGCTATGCTGCTGCTTCCCACCAGCCAAATATTTTACATTTGGTAGTGTATGTATGTCGATGCTTGAAATGTTCCTTTTATTCCATGAATTACAAATAGCTTAAGAAAATATTTAAAGTAAAACTATAATGATTAGTCCTGGTGGTCTTCATTTTATTGAGAATACCTTTGTCAGAAATTATGTCATCACAGTGGACTGTTAGCCAGGAAGTTCTGTCAAGCAGATGAATGAATTAGGAATACTGAGATTCTAATAAAAGACTCTACTGTAATATTGAAAAACTGCTGATGGGGGTTGCCAGTTTTATGTCTTTAAATTTACAGAACATTTTCTGTGATTAAGGTAAGGAATACTTAGAATAAGTCCTAAGAGTAAACCAACTCTAAACTTGAGAAACCAGAAATAGAAAATGATATTTCCTTTTAATAATGCCATTTAAGTTCCCAACTTCTCTTGGTTCAGCTGCCAGACACTTGTTTCTTTGTCTCAAAAACTGCTAGCAAAAAACAATAAATATACTTCTTGTTTTACTCAGCTAACATATGATTTTATCTGTACATTGATTCTATTTCAAAACTTTTCTCACCTTCCTAGTCTGAATGGCTTTAGCCCTCTATTGTTAACGATTGTCAGAACAAAGACTTTCATTCTTTATTTTGGAAAGGAAAAATATCCTGACAGTACTATTTGCACTTCATTTAATTGTTTCCTTCCAATTTAAAATATGAACAATTTTAGATACATCTCTGATCCTTCCCTGAGTATTAATTCTTTTGGTAATTCCTATTGCAGTAGCATAACATCTTGCAAACATATATCCCCTTTATGAATGACATAGAGCTTTACATATAGCAGTATTCAACATAATGGAAGGTGATTTGGAACTCATGCATTTTCTAGGCTGAATATAACCTGCTGTTTCATCTACTTTCTTAGCTAGATTTATTTTAACAGTTACTAGACTTCATGAGTTTTTACAATTAATGGTAAATTCATTATGCATTATCTTCTGTAGTAAACGTAAAAAATGTTTTTGCAATATTGTTCCCCAAATCTTAGCTTCCTGACTAATAGTAAAATATCTTATCTGTACTAGAGTTTTATTGTACAATAATTACAGCATTTTCTTGTTCTATATCGTAGCCTGTTAACTATAAATAAATGAGTACTTAAAATGGAAAATGAAATTATCCTGTTGCTTGAAAATATCTTAACTCAGGCTTTACTACAGGTTGCATATGGTATCTGTTAGAACTTTGAACCTATCTTGGTTGTTGAATTATTATGTGGATTAACTGTTGCATTTGAAAGTTCTTGACTTTAAGAGTATATATCTGTTTTAAATCTTATACAAATGCTTTACAGGGTTTGAGAAGAATCTAATCTCTTTGCTGTATGTCTTTTTTGTTTGTTTGTTTTGTCTTTATACCAGAACTCCAAGTCCTAAGCACCAGCAAATTTAAGACATTGCTTTGTATAATATGGTATTATTCATATATTTTTAAAATTAGATAAAGTCCATCTACATTATTGATGTATTATAGGAAACATGACTAAAATTTTAACAGTTTGGAAAAATGAGAAGTTATACAGCATAGTAAGAAAACAGTCTTATCCTGGCACTCCCAGGAGAAATAAAACCTCTTTAAGAGTACATTTGAAGAACTTTTCTAAAATTCTGTAAGTCAATCTACAGAGAAAAAAGTATAGGAAAAAAGTTTTTTAAAAATATGGAGAGGGCTTCCCTGGTGGCGCAGTGGTTGAGAGTCCTCCTGCCAATGCAGGGGACACGGGTTTGTGCCCCCGTCCGGGAGGATCCCACATGCCGCGGAGCGGCTGGGCCCATGAGCCATGGCCGCTGAGCCTGTGCGTCCGGAGCCTGTGCTCCGCAGCAGGAGAGGCCACAGCAGTGAGAGGCCCGTATACCGCAAAAAAAAAAAAAAAAAATATGGAGAGACTGCATTTTCTCCTAAAATTAACTACTGAAGTTTCGGAAAGTAATTTATTAAATAATGTGTGTTTCATATCTAATTTCAATAATCCAAGTAATTTTTGTTTTGGCTATCAGGTAGAAATCTTACAGTTTAGTCATGGTTGAGTGGGTCATCCACTTCAAAATGAAAAAACAAGATAGTTCTTGCCATTCACAAATTTAGCTTTCACAGTTTGGCTCACCTTTGCCATGATTTTAGGTGGTGAATGAGTCTAGTCAACTGTCTAGCATCCAGTGTGACTTATTTTGTTGTTCCCTACGGCTTAGCAAATAGCAGTTGCCCTTCTGAAATGATGAGAATTTGGATTCTTTCTGAAAAATTACCTTTCAATGAGAAGAGTAGATTATGGTAGGGTTAAAAACTGATTAGCTTTAAGTTTAGAAATGCACATTAAAGAAGGATGACTCTCATACAAAATTTAGGATAAAAACAGAATTTTTAATTAACTTCTCCATAATTCATAGATTTAAGGATTTGTGATGGTTTCAGACTGTCTTCTGGAATTCCAAGAAAGCAATGACTCAGATTTCATCAATAAACATGGAAAACTACATGTTTCTGAGAAATTCTTGAGAAATTTCTACCTAATGTGATTGTTTTATCTTCTCATTTTTAAAACAGAGAACCTCTATACTGTTTACAGTTTGCCGGTCTTTGTACATTTTCAGTTGTTTCAATGTATTTTTCCTTTTTCCCATTGTTATTAGAAAACTAAAAGCAAATCTCTCTTGTGCAGCTTATGACATTAAAGGTTTATTCTGTTTTCTTCTTTACCACTAACCTTTAGTCATGATCTTATCTTTTTTTTTTTTTGCGGTACGCAGGCCTCTCACTGTTGTGGCCTCTCCTGTTGCGGAGCACAGGCTCCGGACATGCAGGCTTAGCGGCCATGGCTCATGGGCCCAGCCGCTCTGCGGCATGTGGGCTCCTCCCGGACCGGGGCACAAACCCGTGTCCCCTGCATCGGCAGGCGGACTCTCAACCACTGCGCCACCCGGGAAGCCCCGATCTGATCTTTTTTACATTCTTCTCAAACACCTTAATCCTCAAGGAATTAGGCAAAGTGTAAATAAAATACTTATAAAACTCAAGGAAATGTTTTTAGATTGTTAATTGCCAACATATAAGATCCTAAATATAAGAGAAAAATCATAAGCAAAACTTATTAAAGCGGTGTTTACTGAGTTAGAAAGTGCTATTACTTTTATGATTACTCTGAATCGGTATATTCTTATAGACACCCAAAAATTCCTGTATACGTGTGTTCCTTGTGTTCTTCCAAAGTTATACATATAAGGCATTTGTGCTAACAGTGACCAGTAAGAAAATTTTCAGGAATATACCTAGGATATATTTTATATGTGACACCTTTTCCTGTGTCCTTTGTGTTCTAGTTTCTAGAAATTTTCATCTTTTAAAGAATAGTTAAGTGTTTTCTTAACTTTATGTAAATAAGAATCTGTAAACAAACAATTCATGGAATGATATTATTTTAGAGTTTTACTTTATATTTGTTTCCATCATACTTTGAGAGAATATTTCATGAACTTTTAATCATTTTTATTCAGGAGGTACATGAAATAAGTTCAAAAGATACCTTACCTTTAGAAATGTACTTAAATTTAAACATTGTTTTATATGTTTAATTCATTCCTATTACAGGCTTACTATGTACCTGGCATTTTTATAGGTGCTAAAAATATAGTAGTGACCAAAACCAATAAAAATCGCTGCCCCCAAGGAGCTTATGTTTTAGTGTATAAAGACTTCAACCAAAATATATAATGTATTAGATGATAATAAGAACTATGGAGGAAAATAAAATGGAAAAGGAGTGCAAAGGGGTCCTGGGGTCTGGAGAGAGGGATTGTACTTTCAAATAGCCCCATTAGAGAAAGTCTCATTCAAGAAGGTAACATTTAAATAAAAATTGAATAAGTTAAATGAGCCAGTCATGCACATCTTAGGAAGAAAAACAATCAAGACGCAGGGAATAGATAGCAAGTATAAAGACTCTTTGGGCCTTCCCTGGTGGCACAGTGGTTAAGAATCCACCTGCCAATGCAGGAGACACGGGTTAGAGCCCTGGTCTGGGAAGATCCCACATGCTGCAGAGCAACTAAGCCTATGCGCCACAACTACTGAGCCTGCACTCTAGAGCTGGCGAGCCACAACAACAGAAGCCACCACAATGAGAAGCCTGTGTACTGCAACGAAGAGTAGCCCCTGCTTACCACAACTAGAGAAAGCCCACGCACAGCAACGAAGACCCAGCACAGCCAAAAATAAATAAATAAAATAAATAAATTTATTTTAAAAAAAAGACGGTGCGGGGGGAGCATAGCATTTTTCAGGAACAACAAGGAGGCAAATCTGGCTGGAGTGGAGTAAGAAATGGGCAAAGTAGTAGGAGATGTAGTTATAGAGGGGAGTTGAGAGACATATTGAATATGACTTTACACACCATCGTAAAAACTTTATTTTTTTTTACTCTCAATGAAATAAGAAGTCTTTAGAGGGTTTTGTGTGGAGGAACAACATAACCCTACACTAAAATATAAGTCAGGATATTCTGGCTGCTCTATGGACAAGAAACTGAATGGGGCAAAGAATGAAGACAGGAGATAAATTTGAAGGGCATTGCAGTAATGCAGGGAAGAGATATGGTGGCTTGAACTTGGATATTGGCAGTGGAAGTGGTGAGAAGTGATCCGGTTCTGAATATAGTTTGCAGGTAGATGTAATAGAATTTGCTGTTGGATTGGAAGTAAGGTATGAGAGAAAGAAAGAAGTAAAAGTTGGAACATCCATTAACAGAGATGGGGGAAATGGGGAAAATTTGGCCCAGTTTTATATAAACTATGGAAAGTTTTAGTCTCATAGCCCAGTGTCCTATGGCTGATACAGTCCCTTGTCCACAGTGAATGAGTGATAAGTCATTTAATATTTCTTTTTGTCTCAGACTTGGTTTAGACTTAGACTTTGATAAACTTCTGTTTATGATGAGGAAACTGGTCTATTTAAGTTCATTGATTCTATTATTTCTATTTTGTAATGGAATTTGAGGCACATTAGTAGAAACACAGCTTGAAGTTCTTTTCTTTCCTTACTAACATTAAAAAAAAGAACAAGTATATGTAATGTCTTTTGTCTTACTAACATATTTGTACACCCTCCCCCTTCTTGGCAAACTTGTTTGAAAGTATAGTGTTACACATTATGTCATGGGTATACTGGAGCACATTTGTTCAATACAGTTCATAAATGGAAGCAGCTGGTTTCCTGTGCAGTTAAGAGAAGGCATGCACACAGCTGAGGTCTTCAAACTTCAGAATTCGTTGGATTCATTTTCTATCTTGTGTAATCATGCTGTGATTTCAATTAGTACAAATGTGTAACAAGTTACCTTAACGGCTTAAAAATTTTTGTTTCAATAGTTGAACTGCTAAACCTGGTTAATGTTCTTTCCCCCTGCCCTGTCCTAACTCACCCATCCTACCTCTTAAAAAAGCACATTACACCTATAGTCTTAGTTTTATATTTGATTCTGAAAAGGCCTGGGCAAGGGGGAAGAAAGTTATCATCTCTAAGGGAAAAGCTGAATTCATACACAGGAACTGCAGGATTACTTTGGCGTTTTACTAGTCCCTTGTAACACTAGCAAGTCCCATAAATACCTAATGGAAAAACAGCAGAAAATGAGATCTGCAGCAGCCTTTAGAGATCGAATTTATGTCGCTGGACATTTTTCTGAGGTTGAGTGTAAAGGTCAAAAGAAAGTGGATAGATTAAAGTTGCTGATTTTTGCAAACTTAAGGCCATGTTTAAAGGTTCCTCTTTCTGTAGCAAGAAAATTTCAAGATAAATGGCTTTGCTTCATTAGTGAAATGTCATGTCTTCATTTAATATCTGTTACATGAGACATTTGGTGATTTAGTAGTATTTACATGCAGTAAATAAAATCCTCAGTCCAATTTAACAAATGTAGATAAAGAAACTAGTTGTTTAAAATCCCAAGAGGAGTAAGACGATAAGTGAATATATATGATTGTGTTAATGTGTTTGTATATTTTTTAAATGAATGATTTTAGATATTTTTGGTAAATTTGGTAAAAGTGAAGGTTTTCCCTTTTGTTAGTATAGGTTATTGATCCAGCAAGAGAATTACCATCCTCCTTTTAAAAGAATTATTTTATCTATTATACTATTTCAGTGAAGGTAAATGACCTCAAAGAAAGGACAGTGGCATCTTTTAGCATTAAAGTAAAATTCATAGATGTTTTTACTGGTCCCTTTACCTTTTGAATAACCTTCTATCACTATAACACTGTTGTAAGTCTGTATGAAAGAAAATGTGAGTTACTAGCATACTTTAGACTTGGTACAGCGAAAAGCATTGAACTACCATCTGGACGCCTCTATCTTAAGTTGATAGTACACAAAGCCACAAGAAATATTAACCTAAAATTATGGATTATTTGTATCTCCAGGGCTTTCCTTTTGTCTTTGATTCCACAGTCCAGATTGCCAGTCATTGATACTTAGACTCCAAAGGAATAAAATAAAATTTTTTGACACATTACATTCAGTGCCACATTACAGTAAAAAATTATAGAATAATATATTAAATCTTTTTTTTTAACAGTAGTTGAGAATTACTAGTAAAACTATTCATTTTTGTCTCCAGGAAGTGGGATTATGGACAGCTTTTCACTTTCTATTTTATGTTTTTCTCTATTTGCAGTTTTCATGGTAAACACCTTTTTAAGGACAGTATTAATTTTCATTATTCATTTTTTTTAAACATCAGCTGATCTTACAGTACCCTGGAATCACAATTTATATAAAAAGTTATTTTTGTGTGATAGTTGAGTTTGCAGTCTCAAATGATTTCTATTAAATAAGATATCTTCTTTTCGCAGCTAGATAGAGGTCACATCTCATGACACTGACAGCTGGTTCTTAAACCCAGGTACCCTATCTGTTTTCCTTTATACCACATTTCCTCATTAGTTCTCACTGCACTATACAGGCAATTTCCTCCTCTTAACTTTTTGTATTTTATTACGCTGTTAAAGCAGAACTATGCTTCTCTTCTCAAGTTCCCTTTTCCCTTCCGTACTGTTTCTATTCAAGGGTCCCAAGTGGTCAGTGATTCTGTTTGGGGAGAGGGAGAAGGGTGGTATTGTAGCTAGTGGGATTAAAAGGTCCTCAGGAAAGCAGGTATATGTACACTTATGCCTCTTAAAAAGAGCCTCCTCTCATGTTCTCAAGACAAAGGCTGTGCCTTAACTGACTTATTGCCATTCTTATTTATGAAGCCGCCCACTAGGGACGTCTTCGGACTGTTATTGAGGTGAGGAACTCAAAGAAAAATGAACCAAAGGCCCTTTACTTTTACAGTTTTAATAAACTTACGTTCTCCAAACTTTCACAAGTCATGTTTAGGGATCCTTTCAAAAAGTATGACATACTGTCATTTCAGTGTTTAGTGATAATTGTTAATGGAACAATTTTAAGTATTGTAGTATTAAGTAGTATTTAAGTATTAATCATAGTTTTGTCACTATATTATGTGCAAGTTTAATAAACTTTCTAGGCCTACATTTCTCATAAAATTGAAAGGTGAATAAGGTTATCTTTAAAGTTTCTTTCAGCTCTAGAAATCTATAATTATTTGAACATTTTATTATGGAAAAATTGAAATCATACACAAAAATAAAATAGCATAATGAACTCCTATATTCCAATTACCCACATTCATATGTTATCAACATGAACAGTAACCCCTAGTGTATTCAAATATCTGGTCCATATTAAAATTTTCATATCATCTCAGTAAAAATAATCCAAATAAGGTGTGTGTATTTATCATCTAGTTTTTTGTTTTGTGTGTGTGTTTGTTTTGTGTGTGTTTGTTTTGTGTGTGTTTTCAAAAACACCTAACATAATTTATCTTCTTATCCATTTTTTCATGTACAGTGCTGTAGTGTTAACTATAAGCACATTGTTGTGAAACAGATCTCTAGAACTTTTTCATCTTTCAAGACTAAAACTCTATATCCATTAAACAACAACTTCTGTTCTTCCCCCACCCCCTGGCAACTACCATTCTACTTTCTGTTTCTAAGAGTTTGACTGTTTCAGATACCTGATATGAGTGGAATCATCTGTATTTTTTTTTTTTTTGGTCACTGGCTTATTTCACTTAGCATAATGTCCTCAAGGTTTCCCCGTGCTGTAGCATATGACAAGACTTCATTCTTTTTTAAGGCTGAATAATATTCCACTGTACATATATATCACATTTTTATACCACATTTTATCCATTTATCTCTTGATGGACATTTAGATTGGTTCCACCTCTTGGCTATTGTGAATAATGCTTCATTGACACTGGTGTGCAAATATATCTTCAAGATCTTGCTTTTAGTTCTTTTGGATTTATAATCAGAAATGGGATTGATGGATCATTTGGTAATTCTATTTTTATTTCTTTGAGTAGCCTTCATACTGTTTTTTCATAGTGGCTACCATTTCACATTCCCATCAACAGCATACAAGTGTTCCAATTTCTCCAAATCCTCATTGACACTTGATATTTCTTTTCTTCTTTTTTCATAGTAGTTATTCTAACAGATGTGAGGTGATACTTCATTATGATTTTGACTTGCATTTTCCTGATGATTAGCAATGTTGAGCATCTTTTCAGGTGCTTATTGCTCACTTGAGTATCTTCTTTGGAGAAATGTCTATTCAAGTCTTTTTTTTTTTTTTTTTTTTGCGGTACGCGGGCCTCTCACTGCTGTGGTCTCTCCCGTTGCACAGCATAGGCTCCGGATGCGCAGGCTCAGCGGCCATGCCGCTCTGCAGCATGTGGGATCCTCCCGGACCGGGGCACGAACCCGTGTCCCCTGCATTGGCAGGCGGACTCTCAACCACTGTGCCACCAGGGAAGCCCTCTATTCAAGTCTTTTGCTCATTTTACAATTGGATTGTTTTTTGTTATTGAGTTATAGGAGTTCATTATATATTCTGGATAATAATCCCTTATTAGATATAAGATTTGAAGTTTGATGTAGTCCCATTTGTCTATTTTTGCTTTTGTTGTCTGTGCTTTTTGTGTCATATGCAAGAAATCATTACCAAATTCAATGTCATGAAGCTTTCCTCCATGTTTTCCCATAGTAATTTTGTACTTTCAGGTCTTATATTTAGGTCTTCAGTCCATTTTGAGTTACTTTATATATGGTTTAAGGTAAAAGTCCAACTTTGTTCTTTTGCATGTGTCTATCCAGTTTTCCCATTGCCATTTATTGAAGAGACCATCCTTTCCCTGTTGTGTAGACTTGGCACCTTTGTCAAAAATCATTTGACCATATATACATGAGTTAGTTTGTGGGTTCTCTATTCTGTTCAGAATGGAGACAGAACAAATCTATCACCCTAAAAATTTAAAAGTATGGCTCCTTTATAAATAATCCCTTCCCCCCATTCAACTCCTGGAAAGCATTAATCTGTTTTTCTTTCTCTATAGTTTGGTATTTTCTAGAATGTCACTTAAATGGAATCATAAAATATATAGCCTGTTGGATTTGGCTTCTTCACTTAGCAAAATGCATTTAAGATTCACTCTTATTGTGTGAATCAGTCATGTTTATTATGTAAAATATATAGTTAAAGCAGATATTTTGGGGATGAGTTTTGTAATTTTATATTGTGCTTTCTGTTTATGAGGTTTTTTTTGTTTTTACCTTTCATATGGTCTCTTTTCCTTCTCCCTAACCCCTGTATTTCCACCCTGGTTTGGTTGGTTTTTTTGTGTTTTCCATAAATTTTTAAGGCTTGTATTTTTATTCTAATGATTCCCTTATGATCTGTAACTTCATATAAAATAATTATGTATTTTTTTTGTATGTTAACTGTTGCTTCTTAGAAATTCCACATTCTCTTTTCTTACACAGTGTATTTTTTTTCTCCTTTGTATTTTTAAGTATACTTAGACTACAATTACATGGTTTATCAGCTGTTCCCAATCTCCTTGACCCCTGACTTTGAAAGAAGAGGAAATCTTAGTTAATATCATTGTTTCTCACTGTTCTCTCAATTACTGAGAGGAAGATAGAGCATGCATGCAGCAGGTTTTATAACATTTACATTCTGATCTATAACCATAACCACTCATCCACCCAAAATTTTTGGTCTTATTCTTAACAGTTAAAAAGAATCAACATTCATTGTCAGGCTTTTCATAATAGTAGTCAGGTCATCTCTAGTTTGCTAGTTTATTCTCAGTGATTTTTTCAGAAAGTCACTAGACACTATATTCCCCTAGTTCTTTTATGTTCAAAGATTTTGTCATTTTATTTATACTTACTTGGTAATTTAATCAGAAATAAAATTCTTTAACTAAGGAGTTTCTTTCCTTGAGGAGGGAATGGCCATTGCTTCATTATCTTGCAGCTTTAGATGATGCTTTGAAGAGTCTGCACACTCACATATATTTCTTCTCTCTTCATGGGTAACTCTTTTCCTTTACCCAGATTCATTTTTCTACTGTCTAGTGTTATGTATTTCTTGGTTTATTTGTCGTCTGTCTCCATCCAACAGAATGAAAACATCAATAATAAAGGGATTTGGTATGATTTGTTCACTGCTGAATTCCAAGAACCTCTGTTAGTGTTCACTACTTAGTTTCTATCTAATAAACATTTGTTGAATTAATGAGATCAAACAGATTCTGTCCCATATTCCAATTCTCTAGGTAGCTTGATGTTTTTGCTGGTTCACCAAAGGATTTTTTTTTAAGTTACTGTACCTTTACTAGGGAAGAAAGGAGCTAACTTAAATAAGGCGGCAAACAGTACTTTTTTTAGATACTATAAGGCTAAAGACATAAAGAACTGTGCATATATACACTGTACTTTCATTGATTTATTTGTTTATCAAAGGTACAGTTTAGCAATTTTTCAACTACTTTACAGGTACACCAGTAAAGTTAAGTTCTATTACTATTTATTCTGTGTCCTGGTAATACTGAAGATATGGTCATGTATTTTATTTGCATTGCTTGTTGTTACTGTGGCTTATTGAGAGAATATGAATAGAAGTTTAGTGTAAGGGGAATGCTGTTATCTCGAAATACAGTTTTGTTTTGTTTTTTTTTTTTTGCTGTACATGGGCCTCTCACTGCTGTGGCCCCTCCTGCTGCAGAGCGCAGGCCCAGCGGCCATGGCCCACGGGCCCAGCCTCTCCGCGGCACGTGGGATCCTCCCAGACCGGGGCACGAACCCGCGTCCCTTGCATCGGCAGGCGGACTCCCAACCACTGGGCCACCAGGGAAGCCCTTGAAATATATTTTTAACTATTTTTCTGTTCTACTGTTTTATGTTTCTAACTTGTATTCTTACCACTCTCCTCAAGCACTTTATGTTAGATTTCTTTTCTGTTAAGCCTTGATGATATCTAGGGAAAATTTGCTGTAGTTTTTTAATCACTTTCAGCTATTATGGAAGTACTCTTACTTTTGGCCATTAAAATTTTAAGTCTAATATCAAATACCTCAGTCTTATACCATTCATAAACTGAAAATTTTAATGTCATTAAAAAGGTCAGTTCTTCCTACAGTGAGCCATAGAGTCAATGCCATTACCATCAAAATTAAAATGTTTTGGGGAACTTTACCATAAGTTTTATGGAATAGCAAAAGCCAAAAAAATAAAGATACCCCTGAAGAAAGACAGTGAGGGGAGGTGTGACATAGCCTACCATATACCCAAACTATTGGGTATTGGCACAGAGGCAGAACATTGGAATAGGATAGAGAGGACAGTGATAGACCCCCTCATACATAGTAACTCGATTTATGAAAGAGCTGGCATTGCAGCTTGGTGAGGAAATGGTTGATATTCAATAACTGTTGCTGGGATAATTATTTTTTCATAAAAAACGAAACTGAATTCCTGTTTCTACAACAAACACAGCAAACAACTTCAAGTGGATTGTCGATCTAAATATTTAAGTTAAAAGAGCAGAGCTTCTGGAAGGTAACATTGAAAACTATCTTTATGACTTTGTGGATAAAGAATGACTTTTTTTTATTTAACATCTTTATTGGAGTATAACTGCTTTACAATGGTGTGTTAGTTTCTGCTTTATAACAAAGTGAATCAGCTATACATATACATATATCCCCATATCTCCTCCCTCTTGCATCTCCCTCCCACCCCTCTAGGTGGTCACAAAGCACGGAGCTGATCTCCCTGTGCTATGCTGCTGCTTCCCACAAGCTATCTGTTTTACATTTGGTAGTGTATATATGTCCATGCCAGTCTCTCACTTCGTCCCAACTTACACTTCCCCCTCCCTGTGTCCTCAAGTCCCTTCTCTACATCTGCGTCTTTATTCCTGTGCTGCCCCTGGGTTCCTCAGAACCAGTTTTTGTTGTTATTGTTGTTTTAAAGATTCCATATTTATGTGTTAGCATACTGTATTTGTTTTTCTCATTCTGACTTACTTCACTCTGTATGACAGACTCTAGGTCCATCCACCTCACTACAAATGACCCAATTTCGTTTCTTTTTATGGCTGAGTAATATTCCATTGTATATATGTGCCACATCTTTATCCATTCATCTGTTGATGGACACTTAGGTTGCTTCCATGTCCTAGCTATTGTAAATAGAGCTGCAATGAACATTGTGGTACATGACTCTTTTTGAATTATGGTTTTCTCAGGGTATATGCCCAGTAGTGGGATTGCTGGGTCATATGGTTAGTTCTATTTTTAATTTTTTAGGGAACCCCCATACTGTTCTCCATAGTGGCTGTATCAGTTTACATTCCCACCAACAGTGCAGGAGGGTTCCCTTTTCTCCACACCCTCTCCAGCATTTATTTTTTGTAGATTTTTTGATGATGGCCATTGTGACCGGTGTGAGGTGATACCACATTGTAGTTTTGATCTGCATTTCTCTAATGATTAGTGATGTTGAGCATCCTTTCATGTGTTTGTTGGCAATCTGTATATCTTCTTTGGAGAAATGTCTATTTAGGTCTTCTGCCCATTTTTGGATTGGGTGGTTTGTTTTTTTGATATTGAGCTACATGAGCTGCTTGTAAATTTTGGAGATTAATCCTTTGTCAGTTGCTTCATTTGCAAATATTTTCTCCCATTCTGAGGGTTGTCTTTTCGTCTTGTTTATGGTTTCCTTTGCTGTGCAGAAGCTTTGAAGTTTCATTAGGTCCCATTTGTTTATTTTTGTTTTTATTTCAATTTCTCTAGGAGGTGGGTCAGAAAGGATCTTGCTGTGATTTATGTCATAGAGTGTTCTGCCTATGCTTTCCTCTTAGAGTTTTATAGAGGAATGACTTCTTGAGGAAGATACAAAAAATATAAAGGAAAAGATTTTTAAATTTTTATATTTGTAAATGTTGTCAAAATTAGGATTAATAACTCTTACATATTTTTGAAAGAGAAAATTGCAAGAAATAGTAGAACAGTTGAAAGAGTATATTGAAGCTCTAACAGAAAATTATCTTTCACAGTCAGCATATTTTTTGGCTTATCTAAAAATCATATATTTTTAACCAACCAGGAGTTTTAGTCATTAAATATAATCAGTTAGAAAGGGAACCTTATATAAAGATTAGGGAGTTATCCTAACCACGTGATTCAGTATAACATCTTTAATAATAACTTAATGTGTTTCCCAAGGCATGCAGTGTCACCTTGTACATCGCCTAAAACACTGAAGTATCAGACCAATTTTGACTGGAACATTCCATAAGACAATGGCCTAGAATCTCAAACATGCCACTCTCATGAAAGACACAGGAGAGAGGGTAGAAGGAGTCTTTCAGAATAAGGGACACTGAAGAGACTTGACAAGCAAATGCAATAGTTGATTCTTGATTGAACCTGCATCAAAAATTTTTCAGTGGAAGAAAGGAACTTGCTGCAAAGAACATTTTTGAGATGGTTGAAAAATGTTAGCTATGGACTGCATGTTAGATAATATTATTGTATCATGGTTATATTTTGTGTTTATATAGGAAAATGTCTTTGGTCTTTAAGGAGATAAATACTAAAGGACTTAAGGGTCATGATGTTTGGAACTTATTTGCCAGCAGTTCAGGGAGGGAAAAAAAGCTGTGTGTCAAACATGTTGCAGTTGATAAATACAAATGCTCTAAGAGTGTTCATTGCACTATTCTCTCAACTTTTTCTGTAAGTTTGTTAATTTTTCAAAACCAAAAGTTGAGGAATAACCTACAAGGTAAAAAATACATTTTCAACGGTGGTAGCAATAATAATAATAAATTAATACACTAAATATACTTTTGTAACATTTATGAGTTATATTTTTAGAAATCATGTTTATATGGCAAAGATTTTTCCCTCTTGGTAACTTTTTAAAAATAATTTTCCAAACTTCCAATACTGGAAATGGAGGAATCCAAAAAATGTTTTTCATTTCACATCTAAATGCTAATGAAAACTGGCCTTTTAAAACATTAAAGGCATTTAATTTATCTAACTGGGATTCAGTGTTTAGCTTTGTTCAGCAGATACTATTGAACATTTAGGTGCTGTGGTAAAGTGGCTAATCTCTATAACTGTCCAGGTTTATACCCTGATTCACTGTAGCACAGGGGAGTCTTCTGATGTGAGTGGCATCTGTGCCTTAGTCTCCTCAAATATCAAATAGGGTAAGTATAGTACCTATCTCCTAGAGTTTTAGTAATGATTAAATGAGTTAATATATTTGGAGCACTTATAAGTGTTTTAAAAAGTAGAGTTGCTGCTGCTGCTGTTGTTGTTATAACCTGGATCTTTGCTAAGAAAGGGTAAGACTATAAGACTGGACTGCCACTGAGGAGTTCACAGTATAGTAGTTTGGCTCAAAAACAGGGTAATCATACGTTTTATATTAGAAGTTCATATAGAAAGTTCATATAGAACACTGCTTATATGCTTAGTCATGTTTTCAATCAGATACTGAGTTCTACAATATAAAACGTAGCTTTCAGCTGAAGAAACAGGTAAGGATATACTTAGCAGAAAGTTTGTAAGTGTCAAAAGAATACTACTCAGAGAAATTCAATGAATTAGCATCAGTAAAGGAAGTTCATGAATTTTGGATAAAGATTAGAGAAATGCTGAAAGGAGACATTGCCAGCTGGGATAATGAGTTGGGGAAGGGTACAGATACATGTAGTACATCCAGTGGATTAGAGTGTGTGTGTGTGTGTGTGTGTGTGTGTGTGTGTGTGTGTGTGTAAATGTATATGAAAATAATCTTCAGAATGTTTAGATTTGATTTAAATTCTGATTTTAAGACTTCACTTTCTGTAAGCATCCCATTTTTGATAGCATTCTGTTTCCTAAGTCATACTTTGAAACAGGGATACATCTAGTCCTGAAAATGCTGCTATTATTGTGCCAGAATCAGAACAGGATAGGATACTTTTCTGATTATTCTCCAATTGGATCACAGTATGATGGCTCAACCTAAGTTCTGTGCATAACTACTAAATGCTGCCTCACAGAATTAAACCTATTTCCATTTTACTCTTGTCAAAATGGAATTCACAGATTCTACTTTTTTAGACCTAACACACACCTTATATATATAACTTACTGAGACCACCAAAGTTCAGGAAGGAAAAAGTCTTGTGTAAATAGGAATAATATACTGGGGTTTGAAATGCTCTTCTAAGAGATTCTTTAAAAATCATATAAAATGATTTGAGTTTTTATAAGTTTCTTGGATCACAAATGGCCCACATTAATGTTATCTTATTATTATAATATTTTAGCCCATATTTTTGAACATGTTAGAGCATTTAACCAGTTATTCTGAAAATGAATCATTTTTCCAATCATAATCTCTATACTTAAGAATTCCTTCCCTTTATTCCTTCTTTTCAAATTCATAGCATCTATATTTGGAAAATATTTCAATAAGGAAGAAAATAAGCATTTTTAATGTGTTAGAAAAGATTTTCCAAATTAGATAAAAATGGTTGACAAAATAAAATCTTTATGCATGCATTGCAATACTGATTTTATCAATGTGTTTCTGAAAAGATACTTACATAGTAACTTTGAATAAGCTCAACATATGGTATATGTTATATAATTAATGATAGTATAGAACTATGTTAACCCACAAAATATTGTCAGAGATTTACCGAAGCCACAAATTATATAGAAGAAAATTGCAGTTGAAAATGCAGTCTTTTTGTCTTTTTACATTCTCTCTTTATATCTAGATGGTACCAGAGATATTATATCCCTATGCAGTATGTGATCTCCAGAATATGTTGCCAAAATTAGAACAAAGCTTCAGAGCCTAATAGTTAAAATTATTTTCATAGTGCCAGTAAATAAGAGGAAAAACATCTTTGATCTAGTGTCTCAGCCTAGATCTCCTAATTGAAATGATCCAAAAGTCCAAAGATTTCAATACCATTCATCTCTGCCTAATAACAAAAGTTTTTTGTTTTTGTTTTATCCTTGGGCATGACACTCAGTTCATCTTTGTCTTAGTTTTCTGCTGGTAGGGTTGAACAAGATGATCCTCAAAGCTTCCTCTAGCTTGAGAATTCTGTTGAGTTTTCTCTGTTAACTCACAGATAGCTTCCTAGGATAGAAGTAGTATTGTACACACTGAGATATCAGATATTCAATCAGATTTGCACCCGTAGATCTGTGGCTATTTTAATTTTTACTTGTTACTTACAGGAATTGTATACTTCTATGGAATGTAATGTCTTCTTTTATTTCAAAAATATGACACATTGAGTCACCAAAATAATGACCCCATAGGATTCTAATAGTAAGCTTTTATCAGTTAAATATTACTGTGTCAGCTTAAAATGAGCATAAGGAAAAAACATTTCTTTACTACTTAAGCTATTTATAAAAGTCTTGATAGTTCTAATCTGAGATAAAGATCATACAGTGCGTTTTTTCACAGTGCCTGGTAGACAGAAGATACTCCATGAGTGTTTGTTAAGTAAATAAAATGTCATTTCATTTGGTGCATTCCATTTCCTTAAATTTTCATTTTATTACAAAAGTTTTCAAAGATACACACAAAATTGCAAAAGTTCTATAATGAATCCACATCTACAATTACTAAGATTTTGCCATCTTGCCTTTATAAACACTTTCACATTCAAAGATGGGCTTTAAAATACTTGACCTCTTTCCTTTTTACACTATATACTTCATATTTTAAAGAAGGTATTAGTAATTTTTTACTTTCTTTTTTCTTTTTTTCCTGAAGACCTTGCTTCTGAGGCCCTTCATTTCTCTGCTTCAAGCTTTTACTTTTCCTTCACTATCATCCTGAAATTCCTTTCATCTCTGATCTGTGTTGAATCCTTAGTTTCTAGAATCCCATGAGTTCTTCCCTAGTTAAATTCTTGTTTGAAATGCACACATTCTCTGTTAACTTTCTGAGAAAAATACAAGGGAGATAAATACTTGGAGACCTAATATTTCAATCTCTACCATTTACTGTCACTCTAGATTAATAGTTTGGCTGCATATGGAATTCTAGAAAGAATATTTCATTTTGAATGTTGAAATAATTGCTCTATTTTATTCTATCCTTAAATGTTGTTTTTGAGAAGTCTCAGTTCATTTGTTTCCTAAGCTATTGTTTGTGATCTGATTTTTCTCTAAAAGCATTTATAATCTATCTTTATCTCTGGTTTTCTAAAATTTCCTGATAAGTAGTAATGGCATAGGTCTCTTTTAATTCATTGTGTTAACTTACTGGTTCCTATAAATCTAGACAATAAGAAAGTTCTGGTGAATTTTTAAATGTAATTTCTTTTAAAATTTCCTTCCTACAATTTTTCTATTCTTTAATTTTGCAATTTGTGATAGAAATTTGACTTCCTGGAATGACCCTTTACTATTCTCTTTCTTTTTCTCTTGATTTTTTTCCCCCATTTTTTCTGTTCATTGGGATTCCCTTTTTATATCTTCACTTTTTGTTGGAGACTCTTCTCAAATATCTGATAATATTGCTTGTCCATTTATATTTAGTAGTGATGCATTAAATACCTCATTAGACTTTGCACAAGATGGGACGTTTTGACCTTCTTAGAGTATTGGAATAAAAGACAGCTTTTTCATGGGAGAGGTAATTTGTGTCTTTCCAGGGCTATTTAGTTTCTCCAGAGTAGATTGGATCCTCCAGTTTTCTGTTTGGGTGAACTTGAGCCTGAATGCTAGCCAGGAAAAGTGTGAAGGGCTGACATTTTAGTATATAGATTTTCACATAACCACCTTCACCTTGGCCTGATTTCAGCATAACACTTCATCCTGAATCCTATCTTCCTTTATGCTTGGAGTTCCTGAACTTGAAGCCTTTCCAGTTCTTTCCTAGCTTACCTTCTCTCCATTGTCCTTCAGAGATAATGGAGGAAATCAGGAAAGCCCCTTGAGGTAATTTTTGACAAGAGACTGTAGGAAATGTCTATACTCTGGCATCAGAAATGCTGTCTTAAAACCAACTCCATGGGGCTTCCCTGGTGGCACAATGGTTGAGAGTCCGCCTGCCGATGCAGGGGACCCGGGTTCGTGCCCCGGTCCGGGAAGATCCCACATGCCGCGGAGCGGCTGGGCCCGTGAGCCATGGCCGCTGATCCTGCGCGTCCGGGGCCTCTGCTCCGCAACGGGAGAGGCCACAACAGTGAGAGGCCCGCGTACCGCAAAAAAAAAAAAAAAAAAACCAACTCCATGGGTTTCCCTGGTGGCACAGTGGTTGAGAGTCCGCCTGCCGATGCATGGGCCATGGGTTCGTGCCCCGGTCCGGGAAGATCCCACATGCCGCAGAGCAACTGGGCCCGTGAGCCGTAACTTCTGAGCATGCGTGTCTGGAGCCTGTGCTCCGCAACAGGAGAGGCCACGACAGTGAGTGGCCCGCGCACCTCAGTGAGGAGTGGCCCCACTCACTGCAACTAGAGAAAGCCCTCACGCAGAAACAAAGACCCAACACAGCCAAAAATAAAAATAAATAAAATAAATAATTTTTTAAAAAAAAGAACAGTTTAATAAAATAAAATATTAACATACTGTTAACATTTGCCAAAAACAATGATCTATCTCATTTCCATATACATTTATGAATCACCTATATTTGCCAGAAACAGTGGTGTTTGTTGCTCATTGAGTATGTGTAGTCCTGCCTAGAGAGAAGAAATGACTTTTTTGAATGTTATTACTCAGTTCACTTATTAAGTTTGCCTATGAAAAAAAACAAAACTTTGTTTGTAAATTAAAAATTAAATGTTTTGTGTGTATTTATTGAGTTTATTTATATTTTGGGTTTAGTGGTTACTGTTATACTTGCCCATTTTCTAATGTTCTTTTCCAAATCCTCTTATTTAACCTGTTACTGTCTGGTTTATCTGGTTTTATTGGTATCCTGTAACTCTCATCTATCACCTGTGTTGAGTTTATTCTGTTCCCTTCTCTCTCTTTTCTTCCCTTTGTTAGTTAACATTATTTCTACTTTCTCCCAACATATAAAATGTGTACTTTAGTCTTTTATATTTATTCCTGTTTTTGTTTTAGTTATAGATATACATGTATATATTTTTAATGTTCACCCCCATTTTAAAACTCTTCCTTTTTCAGAAAGACTTGTGGGTACAGAATTCCCTAAATTCTGTGTGTTGAAACAGTTTTTCTGTAGTCTTAATATATTTAAGGGACAGCTTAGCTGGATATAAAAATCCTTGATTGACTCTTTATTTCATTGAGATTTTAAAATTTTGTTGTTTTAGTGTTGCCTTGCTTTACATGTTAGTTTTGAAAAGTCTCATACCACTCTAATTATCTTGCCTTTAAGTTATTTGACTGGCTGTTTGGAAGATTTTGTCTTTATTCTTGAAATCTAATGGTTTTACTCTGATATATCTCTAGGTTGCTCATTGTTGGTTATTAATTTTCCCAGGTATCCAGTGGGTTCTTTCAATGTCTAGAAACAGGTCCTTTCTTATTTTTCAAAAGTTTTCTGGGACTACAGTTTAAATATTAATTCTGTCCACTTGTATTATTTTTTTAGGGACTCAAACAATATGAATGTTATTCCTCCTTTTTCTGTCTTCCTTTTCCATTATTTTCCTCTGTCTCTTTTTACTTCCTTATTATTTCATTTTCATTCTCTTTTACTTTCCTGTCCTTCTTTTTTTTTTTTTGGTGTCCGTTATTACATTTTCATTTGAATTTATTCTTTCTTGAGAAACGTTTGTCTTCCTTTTTCATTCTTGAGTTTAATTCAGTCTTTTTTTGTTTATTTCTGTTCTTAAGTTTTTGAATTTCAGATTTATGGTAAGTTTTCATATCTTCAGATGCTTGCTTGAGTATACTTAATTCCATTTGTGGTACTAAATTGTTATTTTCTTTTGTTTCATGGTTGGTTTTCCTTTGTGGAATTTTCTTTAGTTGAAATGTGTTGATTTTCACTTCTGATGTTTGCTAGCTATCTGTTACTCTGTCTCTTATTCAGAGAGAGAGAGTGTGTGTGTTATTATGGTGCTTTAAATAACTCCTGGTATATTAGTGTCCTCTTCCATCAGTATATCAAAGTGCCAATTTATTAGTGGATTTGTTTGGGGGTTGGGGGGCAGGAGTTGTTTTCATTGGGTTTGTTTTGTGAAGGGATTAGGGATTGTGAGTTCTCCTGCTTTGTGCTCTCTTTCAAAACCCTAAATTTTGCCCCTTTTGATTCTTATTCTCTTCATGACTCAATTGCCAAAGGGGCTTCTTTTTTGCCTGTTTTCTCCCTTAGAAAGTATGCATTTCATAGAGTGCCCCTTCAATTTTGTGCTTTTAAATTCCTCCTCTGATCTACCTGGATACCTATTAAATATTTTCATATTTAGGGTGGATATCATCTTTCTGACAGTGGTTTTAGATTGACCTGAGGACCAGTTACCAGCTTTCTTCTCCTTACCCAACATTTTCTCTCAAACTACCTTTGCTCTCCACAAGGCCTCATGGTGGAATGGTGGTGGGGCATGAATATAAGAAAATCTTGCAGTGGAATTTGGTGATTTTTCTCCTTTTACTTGTAGTTATTTTATAGTTTAAGCATTCTTTTTAATAGCCACTTTCTAAAATATTCTCATGTGGTGTTTAACATTGAACACGGATTAATACAGGAGACTGTGCTGTCCTCAACAACTCCTCAGTAGCAAGTTCAGTCTATTTATCAGTGCATTCTTCAATGAAAGACTAAGCACCGAGCTGATCTCCCTGTGCTGTGTGGCTGCTTCCCACTAGCTATCGATTTTACATTTGGTAGTGTATATATGTCCATGCCACTCTCTCACTTCGTCCCAACTTACCCTTCCCCCTCCCCATGTCTTCAAGTCCATTCTCTATGTCTGCATCTTTATTCCTGTCCTGCCCCTAGGTTCTTCAGAATCGTTTTTTTTTTTTTTTTGGATTCCATATACATGTGTTAGCATATGGTATTTGTTTTTCTCTTTCTGACTTACTTCACTCTGTATGACAGTCTCTAGGTCCATTCCCACCCAGTCTTAACCTGGAGTGCAAGTACCTCCTCACATCATTAGTTGTATGACCTTCGGCAAATAGAGCAACCTCTCTGGGCTCTAATTTCCATATCTGCAGAATGGGTTTATAGATCAAATATTTTTAACTGCAGAACCCTGTTTTCATACTCAGATGCCCAATATATAAATCAGAATAGCAGGATGTGTTCAGGCCAATGCCATAGCTGCAGGGAAACTAATTCTGATTTTTTTTTAATCTAGATAATATCAGCACTATCTCTTGGAACAAAGAAACAGAACCCTTTTTACTCCACTACAGCCAAGTTTTATATTTTGTGGCGACCCCCCCCCCTTTTGCCATTTTCATAAAGATTTTGAGTTGCTCTGTGATGGAATAAAAGTCTTAAGGGTAATGAGTAGGCATTTCATTATTCTAAATCAGTGGTTTTCATACTTCAGCATGCATCAAAATCACCTAGAGGGCTTGTGAAAATAGTTTGCTGTGTCCCTCCCACACTTTCTCTTTCAGTTGGTCTGGGGGAGGACCAAGAATTTGCATTTTTAGGAAGTTCCAGGTGATACTGAAGCTGCTGATTTGAGAGTTACACTTTGAGAACTGCTGTCCTGTATCAGTGTTAAATATGAATTTTAGTCAGTTTTCTTATTTTAAAAATTATATCAATTCATGTTAACAATAACAGCCAGAAAACAAGTAATGTATAAGTGATATATGATATCTGTAAAATAAGATAATTAACATCCAAAGCTTCTAATGTCCTGAAGCTTTCATATCTAGCAGTAAGGGCTATCTATACCTTTTTGACTTCTTGTGCTACTGTTATGAGTGGATAGATACTAATCTGGCAGCAATCAGGGTTGGCTTCGGCAATAAAGAAACTATTCAAGTCTAAAAGCAATCCTCTCCTTTCGACATGCTGGAAGCACCTAAGAAGAAAATGTCAGAGTCAATATAAGTGCATTTACTGACAGTTTAACTCTTTTCTATGTCACAGAAAATGGTTTGAAATTTGGCTTTTATCAAAAACAGAAACACTGACCACTCAGAATGATAAAGCAATAGCTTTCAGCTTAGTCATTTTCCATTTATAAAGTAATACTTTTATAGAAATAAACAAGCAATTGTTTATTTTTTCATAGTTGCATTTTCTCCATTTTTGAGCTCAGATTTAAAACAACTGTGTCCAGTAGTAAGGGAGAGAAATCACTAATTTGCATTACATTAACAACTAAAAGATCACTTCAAGATAAAATATGACCCAAAAGAACAACCATCTCACTGTAGTTTCTTACAGATCACTTGTGTTCTCTATTCCTTCTCTTTCAGAGCCTGGTTTATGTATTTCATAAACTTTTCCATCTTAGATAGAATTTTATATTTTTTAATTTTTCAGTAAATCCTCAGTTAATTAGTTACATGAATCACAAGTTATAAGTTGCATTTGTGGCTCACTAAGAGTTGTCAATTTCTGGATAAAAGGGACACCCTCCCTCAGAATATCCCTTCAGATTTTTTTTTTTTTTTTTTGCGGTACGCAGGCCTCTCACTGTTGTGGCCTCTCCCACTGCATAGCACAGGCTCCAGATGCGCAGGCTCAGCAGCCATGGCTCACAGGCTCAGCCGCTCTGCGGCATGTGGGATCTTCCCAGACCGGGACAGAAACCCGTGTCTCCTGCATCGGCAGGTGGACTCTCAACCACTGCGCCACCAGGGAAGCCCCCAGATATTTTTTTTTAAAGTACAACTTCAATATGTGCATGTTTTTTATGTTATTTATTGCTTCCAAAATTATTTTAAAAATCATCAAAATGAGACAGTGTTGAAAAGTAGAAATATTTTCTTTAATGAAAATACGTTCAAGTTGATCCATATTCAGATATCTTGTTTAATACTTAAAATTTGTTCTTCACATTTGTTTAAAACTTTTTAAAGGTAAGTGTCCTTTGGATTGTACCTTTGTGTTTGTATTATGAAAGAGTCAACTGAGAAAAGCAGTCAAACAAATAATGTGGAAGTTGTTACCACCAAAGCATGAATGTACAATTGTATTAACTTTAATCCACAGGAAAAAAATCAGATATGGAAACAAGAAAAAATGTCCATAGCCAGATAGATAAACACACTGTGGTATATCCATGCAATGCAATATTATTCGACCATAAAAAGGAATAAATCAACTATGTACTACAATATGAATGAACTTCAGAAATGTTATGCTAAGTGAAAGAAGCCAGGCATAAAAGATCACATAATGTATGATTCCATTTATTTGAAATATCCAGAATAGGTAAATCCACAGAAACAGAAAACAGATTGGTAGTTGCCAGGAGCTAGAGACAATGTGGAATAACTTAATAGCTATGGGATTTCTTTTTGAGGGTGATGAAAATGCTTTTGAACTAGATAGAGGTGATGGTTGTACAACATTATGAATATGACCACATGAAATTGTTCACCTTGATTAGTTTTGTTTTATGTAAATTTCACCTCAATTGGGAAAAAAATCAGTTAACTTAAAACCTAACTGAATTCCAGAATTTTTGAGATGGAGGGGCTTCTCAAGATAATCCACCCATTCTCCTGTCATGAAGAAACTGAAGTTCATCAAGATTAAATATATCACTCAAGTATTTCAAGGTAGCTTGTCCAAAACCTAGGTCAGCATTTGAAATCCTGAATTTCTAGTACAGTCACTTTTTTTTTAAGCTATGACATGCTGCTCTATTATCTGCTACTATTTTAGATATTTTAGGGGAAATACTACTCCAGTTGTCACTTACACATAAAAATAACAACAAAGAAACATAGCTTCATTTGTGCCACTTATTAAAAATGCAGGAACAGCAGGTGTTTATTTCAATAATTTGCCAAAAAGCAGGCCAGAGCTTGAGTTAAAAGAGGATTCTCTGCAATACATCAAAGAAGGCATATATTTTAATTCTAGTCGACAGTTGTCTGGTTTGTGAACCCTGTGGTTCTACCATGATTATGATTCATTTCTGAAAGTTTAAAAAAGTCTTCAAAGGGACTTCCCTGGCTGTCCAGTGGTTAAGACTCAGTGTTTCCAATGCAGGGGATGTGGGTTCGAGCCCTGGTCAGGGAAGTAAGATGTCACATGCCATGTGGGGTGGCCACAAAAAAAAAAAAAGTCTTCAAAAAATTGGTTAGCTTTCTACCACTTGACAATTTTTTTTTCTCCAACATAGAAGAACACTCAGGGTATAAAAATTACATAAGTGTTTCTGCCTAGCTTATGGCAGATAGAGGGTCTGTTTTCAACAGTTATCTTCAGAGACACCTAGGGAGAAGCATTGAGTGGGGTTGAGAGGTGGAGATAGAGAGCAGCAACTACGAAAACAAGATAACTTGTATCCCTTGGAGATTGAGTCTTCTACTCAGGTGTAAGTAACTTGTGTTGATTTAGTGCTAGCCTCAAAATAGTCTGTGTTCTTATTTCAGGGGAGGACATCAGGAAATATAATTACAGTTTACCCTTGAGCAATGTGGGAGTTTAGTGGTGCCAACCCATGTAGTCAAAAACCTGCATATAATCAACTATACTCCAATAAAAATTTTTTTAAAAACCCTGGATATCACTTTACAGTCGACGCTCCACATGCATGCATATGTATCCATGGATTCAACCAACTGGGGATCATGCAGTACTTTCACATGTATTTATTGGGAAAAAATCCACGTATGAGTTGATCTGTGCTGTTAAAACTCTTGTTGTTCAAGGATCAACTCTATATTGTTTTCTCCTCTCTGAGCCCACTTTGACATTCAGTTTCTTCATGCCCTTTATTCTTTTGAGGAAGCTAACTGTCATTATCATACTATATTGGATTTCCTATTAATTTTTCTCTTCAATATTCCTTTTATCTGAGTGGTATTTTTACTTGGAAGTATGTGTTTCCTTCTTTTCCTTCAGTTCATGGGTCAGCAGAATATGTCACCTGGGCCAGATTTGGCTCACTGTCTGTTCTTGTGAATAAAGTTTTATTGGAACACAGTCATGCTCATGCTTATATGTATTGTATATACCCACTTTAGTACTAAAACAGCAGAGTTGGGTGGTTGCAGTAGAGATCATATGACCCACAAATCTAAAATACCCTACTATTGGGCCTTTAACAGAAAACATTTGGCAATCTTTGCTTTTGTTGTCCAAGTGGAAGGTGAAGAACAGATTCTACAGAGTGAATAAATATTGCCAGCAAAGCGGAGGATATAGGGAAATATAGAATTTGTGCTTAAGCTAGCTAGAAGCTCTGTGTGGTCAGTGTAAAAGTTTCTTGAAGGTGGATCATCAGAGAAAATGCAGACAAGATAGATTACTGTCATAATTACAGGGTTTTTGATGCCATGTCAGAAATTTGAGATGTATTGTTTAGGAAATGAGCCATTTAAGGTTTTTGAGCAAAGGAACTTTGCCAAAACAGGAAACTCTTGCAGTAATGTTTACAAGGCAAATGAGGGTTGTATTAATGGAAGATTAATACTAATGTTGTATACATATTAATGGGAAAG